>NW_022589800.1:1989535-2252109 GCF_004348235.1 Phoca vitulina
AGTTCTTTATAGATTTTGGATACTAGCCCTTTATCTGATATGTCATTTGCAAATATCTTCTCCCATTCTGTCAGTTGTCTTTTGGTTTTGTTGACTGTTTCCTTTGCTTTGCAAAAGCTTTTTATCTTGATGAAGTCCCAATAGTTCATTTTTGCCCTTGCTTCCCTTGCCTTTGGCGATGTTTCTAGGAAGAAGTTGCTGCGGCTGAGGTCGAAGAGGTTGCTGCCTGTGTTCTCCTTTAGGATTTTGATGGACTCCTGTCTCACATTGAGGTCTTTCAACCATTTGGAGTCTATTTTTGTGTGTGGTGTAAGGAAATGGTCCAGTTTCATTCTTCTGCATGTGGCTGTCCAATTTTCCCAACACCATTTGTTGAAGAGACTGTCTTTTTTCCACTGGACATTCTTTCCTGCTTTGTCGAAGATTAGTTGACCATAGAGTTGAGGGTCCATTTCTGGGCTCTCTATTCTGTTCCATTGATCTATGTGCCTGTTTTTGTGCCAGTACCATACTGTCTTGATGATGACAGCTTTGTAGTAGAGCTGGAAGTCTGGAATTGTGATGCCGCCAGCTTTGCTTTTCTTTTTCAACATTCCTCTGGCTATGCGGGGTCTTTTCTGGTTCCATACAAATTTTAGGATTATTTGTTCCATTTCTTTGAAGAAAGTGGATGGTATTTTGATGGGGATTGCATTGAATGTGTAGATTGCTCTAGGTAGGATTGACATCTTCACAATATTTGTTCTTCCAATCCATGAGCATGGAACGTTTTTCCATTTCTTTGTGTCTTCCTCAATTTCTTTCATGAGTATTTTATAGTTTTCTGAGTACAGATCCTTTGCCTCTTTGGTTAGATTTATTCCTAGGTATCTTATGGTTTTGGGTGCAATTGTAAATGGGATCGACTCCTTAATTTCTCTTTCTTCTGACTTGTTGTTGGTGTATAGGAATGCCACTGACTTCTGTGCATTGATTTTATATCCTGCCACTTGACTGAATTCCTGTATGAGTTCTAGCAGTTTTGGGGTGGAGTCTTTGGGATTTTCCACATAAAGTATCATATCATCTGCAAAGAGTGAGAGTTTGACTTCTTCTTTGCCAATTTGGATGCCTTTGATTTCTTTTTGTTGTCTGATTGCTGTGGCTAGGACTTCCAATACTATGTTGAATAGCAGTGGTGATAGTGGACATCCCTGCCGCGTTCCTGACCTTAGGGGGAAAGCTCTCAGTTTTTCCCCATTGAGAATGATATTCGCTGTAGGTTTTTCATAGATGGCTTTTATGATATTGAGGTATGTACCCTCTATCCCTATACTCTGAAGAGTTTTGATCAAGAAAGGATGCTGTACTTTGTCAAATGCTTTTTCTGCATCTATTGAGAGGATCATGTGATTCTTGTTTTTTCTTTTGTTAATGTATTGTATCACGTTGATTGATTTGCGGATGTTGAACCAACCTTGCAGCCCAGGGATAAATCCCACTTGGTCGTGGTGAATAATCCTTTTAATGTACTGTTGGATCCTATTGGCTAGTATTTTGGTGAGAATTTTTGCATCCATGTTCATCAGGGATATTGGTCTGTAATTCTCCTTTTTGATGGGGTCTTTGTCTGGTTTTGGGATCAAGGTAATGCTGGCCTCATAAAATGAGTTTGGAAGTTTTCCTTCCATTTCTATTTTTTGGAACAGTTTCAGAAGGATAGGTATTAATTCTTCTTGAAATGTTTGGTAGAATTCCCCTGGGAAGCCATCTGGCCCTGGGCTTTTGTGTTTTGGGAGATTTTTGATGACTGCTTCTATTTCCTTAGTGGTTATAGGTCTGTTCAGGTGTTCTATTTCTTCCTGGTTCAGTTTTGGTAGTTGATACATCTCTAGGAAATCATCCATTACTTCCAGGTTATCTAATTTGTTGGCATAGAGTTGCTCATAATATGTTCTTATAATTGTTTGTATTTCCTTGGTGTTGGTTGTGATTTCTCCTCTTTCATTCATGATTTTGTTGATTTGGGTCATTTCTCTTTTCTTTTTGATAAGTCTGGCCAGGGGCTTATCAATCTTGTTAATTCTTTCAAAGAACCAGCTCCTAGTTTCGTTGATCTGTTCTACTGTTCTTTTGGTTTCTATTTCATTGATTTCTGCTCTGATCTTTATTATTTCTCTTCTCCTGCTGGGTTTAGGCTTTATTTGCTGTTCTTTCTCCAGCTCCTTTAGGTGTAGGGTTAGGTTGTGTACTTGAGACCTTTCTTGTTTCTTGAGAAAGGCTTGTATTGCTATATACTTTCCTCTTAGGACTGCCTTTGCTGCATCCCAAAGATTTTGAACAGTTGTGTTTTCATTTTCATTGGTTTCCATGAATTTTTTTAATTCTTCTTTAATTTCCTGGTTGACCCATTCATTCTTCAGTAGGATGCTCTTTAGCCTCCATGTATTTGAGTTCTTTCTGACTTTCCTCTTATGATTGAGTTCTAGTTTCAAAGCATTGTGGTCTGAAAATAGGCAGGGGATGATCCCAATCTTCTGGTACCGGTTGAGACCTGATTTATGACCTAGGATGTGATCTATTCTGGAGAATGTTCCATGGGCACTAGAGAAGAATGTGTATTCCGTTGCTTTGGGATGGAATGTTCTGAATATGTCTGTGAAGTCCATTTGGTCCAGTGTGTCATTTAAAGTCTTTATTTCCTTGTTGATCTTTTGCTTAGATGATCTGTCCATTTCAGTGAGGGGGGTGTTAAAGTCCCCCACTATTATTGTATTGTTGTCGATGTGTTTCTTTGCTTTTGTTATTAATTGCCTTATATAATTGGCTGCTCCCATGTTAGGGCATAGATATTTACAATTGTTAGATCTTCTTGTTGGATAGACCCTTTAAGTATGATATAGTGTCCTTCCTCATCTCTTATTACAGTCTTTGGTTTAAAATCTAATTTGTCTGATATAAGGATTGCCACCCCAGCTTTCTTTTGGTGTCCATTAGCATGGTAAATGGTTTTCCACCCCCTCACTTTCAATCTGGGGGTGTCTTTGGGTCTAAAATGAGTCTCTTGCAGACAGCATATCGATGGGTCTTGTTTTTTAATCCAATCTGATAGCCTGTGTCTTTTGATTGGGGCATTTAGCCCATTTACATTCAGGGTAACTATTGAAAGATAGGAGTTCAGTGCCATTGTATTGCCTGTAAAGTGACTGTTACTGTATATTGTTTGTGTTCCTTTCTGGTCTATGTTGCTTTTAGGCTCTCTCTTTGCTTAGAGGACCCCTTTCAATATTTGTTGTAGGGCTGGTTTCGTGTTTGCAAATTCCTTTAGTTTTTGTTTGTCCTGGAAGCTTTTTATCTCTCCTTCAATTTTCAATGACAGCCTAGCTGGATATAGTATTCTTGGCTGCATATTTTTCTCATTTAGTGCTCTGAATATGTCCTGCCAGTCCTTTCTGGCCTGCCAGGTCTCTGTGGATAAGTCTGTTGCCAATCTAATGTTTCTACCATTGTAGGTTACAGATCTCTTCTCCCGAGCTGCTTTCAGGATTTTCTCTTTGTCTCTGAGACTCGTAAGTTTTACTATTAGATGTCGGGGTGTTGACCTATTTTTATTGATTTTGAGAGGGGTTCTCTGTGCCTCCTGGATTTTGATGCCTGTTTCCTTCCCCAAATTAGGGAAGTTCTCTGCTATAATTTGCTCCATTATACCTTCTGCCCCTCTCTCTCTTTCTTCTTCTTCTGGGATCCCAATTATTCTAATGTTGTTTCGTCTTATGGTATCGTTTATTTCTCGAATTCTGCCCTCGTGATCCAGTAGTTGTTTATCTCTCTTTTTCTCAGCTTCTTTATTTTCCATCATTTGGTCTTCTATCTCACTGATTCTTTCTTCTGCCTCATTTATCCTAGCAGTTAGTGCCCCCATATTTGATTGCACCTCATTAATAGCCTTTTTGATTTCTACTTGGTTCGATTTTAGTTCTTTTACTTCTCCAGAAAGGGTTTCTCTAATAACTTCCATGTTTTTTTCAAGCCCAGCTAGTATCTTTAAAGTGATGATTCTGAACTCTAGATCTGACATCGTACTAATGTCCGTATTGAGTAGGTCCCTGGCAGTCGGTACTACCTCTTGTTCTTTTTGTTGAGGTGATTTTTTCCGTCTTGTCATTTTGTGCAGAGGAGAATAGATTAATGAGAGAACAAAATGCTAGCAGGGTAACAACGTCCCCAGAAAATATACTCTAAACAAATCAGAAAAGACCTGAAGCAGTGGGAAAAGAAAGGGAAAGAGAGAAAAAAGAAAAGGAAAGAAAAAAAGAAAAAAGAAAAAGATAAAGATAAAAACAAACAAAAGCAGAACAAAACAAAACAAAACAAAAACAGAATGTGATCAAATATGATCAGGCTGGATTATAGATCAGTGCCACACACTAGATTTTGGGTGTATTTTGGTCTGTTAAAAGAAAGTCCCTCCCAAAATTTTAAAGAAAGAAAAACTTATATATGTACAAAAATAAGGGTTGATATGATGAAGGGATGGAATATGACTGTAAAGATGGAAATTATAAAAAATTTTAAAAAAGGATTTGATAAGTTGTTTGAAAAAAGAAAGAAGAGGATTAAAAAAAAAAGAAAGAAAGAAAAAAGGGAGAGAATGTGATCAGGCAGGGGAGTAGAAAAAAACCATACACTAGAGATTTAGAGTATATTTTGATCTGTTAGAAGAAACTATCTCAAGATTTTAAAGAGAGAACAACTTATATATATATGCCAAAAATACGGGTAACTACTATGAAGGGATAGAATATGACTTTAAAAATGAAAAATAAAAATGTTTTTTTTTAAAAAAGGGATTGATAAGATGTTGGTTGAAAAAGGGAAAAAGAAAAATTCAAAAAAAAAGAAAAAAGGAAAAAAGAAAAAAAGACAGTTAAAAAAAATAATTAACTTTGAAAGACTAAAGAATCATGGTAAAAAAGCCATGAATTCTATGTGCAGTGTTCCCCTAGCGCTGGAGTTCTGCCGTTCTCATTGATCGGTAAACTTGGTCTTGGCTGGCTGTTCTTGCTGATCTTCTGGGGGAGGGGCCTGTTGCCGTGGTTCCCAAATGTCTTTGCCGGAGGCAAAATTGCCCCGCCCTTGCTGGTCCGGGCTAAGTAATCTGCTCGGGTTTGCTCTCCGGAGCTTTTGTTCCCTGCAAGCTTTCCGTACAGCTTTGGAGGCGGAGAGTGAAAATGGCGGCCTCCCAGTCTCCGCCCCGGCGGAGCCGAGAACTCGGGGTCCCGCTCCTCAGCGAGCCCCCAGAGAAAAGCAGTCAGTCACTCCCGTCTCCCCGGTCTCCGGCCGCACTCCGCGCTCACCTGGCCTGTGACCGCGCCTTTCTATCTGGCACCCGACCCCGGGTGGAGTCTCCAAACCCAGCAGATCCCCGCGGTGCGCTCCCGCACCTCTTCTCCCGGGGGAGGAAGGTGAGTCTCCCCGGATCTGCCGCTTGTTGGGTCCCTGCTGGAGGAGCAGTGGCCCGACTGTGCCGCGGATCACGGTTTATAGCAACCCCGAGCTGAGAGCCCGCGCCTGGGCTCCGTCTCTGCAGCCGGCTTCCCTGCTCCGATACTTGGGAGCTCTGCCGCACTCAGGCACCCCCGGTCTTTCTGTGACCCCGAGGGTCCTGAGACCACACTGTCCCGCGAGGGTTCCACCACCCACTTCGCCACCAGAGTGACGTCCCTCAGCGGAGCAGACTTTTAAAAGTTCCGATTTTGTGCTCCGTGGCTCTATCACTTGCCAGAAGCGGCCGACGGAGGCCCCTCCCCCGCCGTCTATCCTCCCGAATATCGCCTCGGATTCACTTCTCCGCACGTCCTACCTTCCAGAAAGTGGTCGCTTTTCTGTTCAGAGAGTTGTTGCTCTTCTTTTCTTTGATCTCCTGTTGAGTTTGTAGGTGTTCAGAATGGTTTGATCCCTATCCAGCTGAATTCCTGAGAGGAGACGAAATCCAGGTCTCCTACTCCTCCGCCATCTTGCTCCGCCCTGTTTATACTTTTCTTGTAGTGCATTTAAAACAAGAGTGGGGAGAAGAAATTCTTTCTTGCTTCTGAAAGCAACAAACTTGTTGGAATTAGAGAATAAAGAGACTGTGCAAATATGTCCTTCTATATTGTTGCCACTGGTGCCCATCTGCCAACGAGAAGCTCACTTGAGTTCCACTGGGGCAACTCTTAAGATTCACGCTGACAGAGGAGCCAGGTCTGCTAACAAGGGGACATTATTAAGAAGGGAGCACTATTGTCATTCAACCCTTTCACTCTCTAGACTTCCTAACACCTGGATGAGGACAAATTCAGACTAATGAAGCATTTCTTTTTCTTAAAGCAAATTAAGTCACTCTCATTTCTTGTTCATTTATGCATTTTGTCATAGAAATAATTTTATTTCTGGAAACAGTGAACAGATGAACCACAGATTATATCTGAAAAGTAAAGTTGCCAAATGTTTTTGATACTAAAAACAGATTAGTTTCTATGGGGGGAAAATAGATAATCTAGATGAAATTGCATATTCAAGGGAGCATATAAAATATTTTTTAGCAATAAATTTCTGTAGTAGTACTACACTTGAGAGAGAAACACGAAGGAAAAAGATCTTCCCTGATTATTTTCAGTGGTTAAAAATAAATGTATCTTGGGACGCCTGGGTGGCTTAGTCGGTTAAGCGTCTGCCTTCGGCTCAGGTCATGATCCCAGGGTCCTGGGATCGAGTCCCGCATCGGGCTCCCTGCTCCGCGGGGAGCCTGCTTCTCCCTCTGCCTCTGTCTCTCTCTCTGTCTCTCATGAATAAATAAATAAAATCTTTTAAAAAAAAATAAATGTATCTTATGCAATGGTAATTAATATGAATTTGTTTTTGTAATGTATTCTAAGATGTCACCAACTTCCTTCTTCCTAACACTGCATACCTTTGAGCCACGTTCACGAATCACATTCACAACGAAGGACATGACCCCATTGTTATCCTACTGTATCAAGAAACCTCTAAGATATTTTCTATAAGAATGATGAATAGAAAAAAAGTTAATATATATTTGTTGTATTTTACAACATTTGCAACAAACTGTAAATAAAATGGTATACAAGAACTATACACCAATCTTTCATATATTTTGTCGAGAAAAATAGGAAATTTAAAGAGTTCATCAGAATCAATGGGAATAATTTGAAGGAGAGTCCCATGTATGTTGTTGGAAGGAAAAAGTGGACATTCTTCCACTGTCTTCTTTAGCACTGGCTCATTTTTCCAAATGACATGTTTTCACAGAAATTGTTCTATTTTTTCTTCACTAATTTATTCACAATACTTAACATGCCAACAAATCACCTTCAACACTGTCCTACTTCTTGTGTGTTTTTTTAAGGATGGGGTCCTACCAAAGCTGTTCTTTGTATGGAACCCTCCCATTCCGTACCAAGATGGAGACTGGTTAAATCATAATGAGAATAAGGAAAAGGTGGTAACAATGGTCACCAGGATCTGTGAGTCTTCCTTGGAGCATTGACTCCCCTTTGACCTGGGGATCTAATGAGAAGAAAGTGCAGAAGTATTCTGATAATTGACCCCATGAGAGAAAAGATTGCTTTCTACTTATTAGCAGGAGATAAAGCCTCAGTGGAGCTCATTTCCCCTCTAGTGTGTTCTGTAGGATGTCTATAACAACCCTTCCAGAGAGGGTGAAAGGACATTTGGAAATGCAGACACCCAGGGAAAGACCCATTTGGCAGAGGTGAGTTTAGGGTCACTGAAGTCTGGGGAGAAAGCATCCATTTCCTATACTTGGGATGAAACACAACCTGAAGACTCAGTGAAGATTTGGGGAGGCTTGAATTTGGGCACTGTCCTAAGGCTTCTGAGAAAGTTCTATCTTTGGAGATCTGGGTTCTGCATATTTTCAATCAGAAAGTATACCCAGTTATTTAGACCATATGATGGTCTAAGATATGAATGCTTATACTTTCCTTCCCACCTGCCTTGTTTCTGGATTTTTCTGGTTTTAATGATGTTTGTAGTCTGCTCCAAACCTGTTCATTATAAAAGAAGCTACTTTCAAGTGCTTAAGACATGCTAGGAGGTATGAAAGACAAAAAGCTGATCCCACCCTGATCGAAGCTCACCATGTAGTGAAATTAAACAGAAAGAATTACAATGAAAAATGATAAGGTTTATGGTAGAGGCCCTGTGGAGGACACATAGATGAGAAAGCTCAGATGTGTGTGTATGTGTGTGTGTGTGTGCATGTGTGCACACGTGTGCATATGTGTGAGCACATGTACGCATGTGTGAATGTCAGAAAGGAGATGAGAGAACAGCAACAGTCGTGAGGCTTCTGACAGGATGCAGTGGCTGAGCTGAAACCTGAAGGAAGCCCAGGAATATCCCAGTGAAGAAGAGTGAGTCCAAAGGCCTTCCAAGACAAGGGTTGATATTCACAAAGCCATCCCAGGGAAATGGCGGTGAGCTCTGAAAACTGCCATAGCAGAGCAGGAGAGAGGGGCAGGTGGGGATACAGGATCTGTGGGTCTAAAGTCCAGGAAACACACCTGTGCTGGAGACAGAGGTTTGATAACTATACGTTGCTCATCAACAGACAGTGCAAAAGGACATGATTTTAGGGGCCACTGCAGGAACTTGCAATATATAGCCATGTACCAAATGGGTAGAGAAGATGGGTCCATAACACATAAAATAAGGAAACAATGATATAACACACACCTGGGAGGAAGCTTCCATATAAAACAGGGCAAACCTGGAGTGGAGTTTCATGAGAGCCATGGGAGAAAATCTTCAAGTAGCAGTGATCAGGAATTTCTTTTTTTTTTTTTTTTTAAAGATTTTATTTATTTATTTGACAGAGAGAGAGAGCGAGAGAGGGAACACAAGGAGGGGGAGTGGGAGAGGGAGAAGCAGGCTTCCTGCTGAGCAGGGAGCCCAATGCGGGGCTCGATCCCAGGACTTGGGATCATGACCTGAGCCGAAGGCAGACGCTTAACGACTGAGCCACCCATGCGCCCCAGTGATCAGGAATTTCTGGTGCAAAAGTATGGTCATAATATAATAATGGAAACTTTATATTGTTTTTCAGTTATTATGTCATTGACACATAGGACAGAATGGCTTCTGTAAGTGGCAGTAAAGAAAGATTTCACACAGCAAATGGTTGAGGAGAGAACAAATCTGAACAAGATGTTGTTAATATTACTCTTTCAGAAACCTGATCTAGGAAGGAAATGATAACAGATATTGAGCATTAATGCCAGGGACTTTGAGACATTAATTCATTTAATACTCACAACTCTGATCGGACTAATATGTTTTCAACTACAGAAGAAGATGCTGAGTCTCAGAGAGATTACATAACTGGTCCATTATCATCCAAATAACAGGTGGCAGGATGAGAATTCAGGCTTAGTATGTTTGATTGGATCTCATGCTATTAATCATTAATACTGTCTCCCAAATAAAAAGATTACAGATACAGGCAAGTCACTGGCTATTTTGAACCTGGGAAATGTCAAAACACAAAACACCAGGTAACCAAAATAATATTTATGTTTACACTGCATTGATTTCCTTCTCTGTTAGTTGGGTATAACCTCTCCCTCATTCACAGGTAGCTCTTCTGGGGATATGGAGAGTGCAAATCTATCTGCAGTGACTGAATTTCTCTTTACTGGCTTCCCCGAGCTCCAGGATGGTGGCCTCCTATACTTTTTTCCTTTACTTTTCATCTACAACTTTATTGTGATTAAGAACCTGTTGATCTTCTTTGCTGTGAGACTGGACACCCATCTCCACAAGCCCATGTACAATTTCATCAGCATCTTCTCCTTCCTGGAGATCTGGTACACCACAGCCACCATCCCTAAGATGCTCTCCAACCTCATCAGTGAGAAGAAGACCATCTCTTTTATTGGCTGCCTCTTGCAGATGTACTTCTTCCATTCACTTGGAAACACTGAAGGAGCCTTGCTGACTGTCATGGCCATTGACAGGTACCTCACCAACTGTAACCCACTCCGCTCCCCGACCATCATGACCCCCCAACTACGCGCTCAGCTCTCTGCAGGCTCTTGTGTCTTTGGTTTTCTCATCCTTCTACCTGAGATTGTGTGGATTTCTACCCTGCCTTTCTGTGGCCCCAACCAAATCCACCAGATCTTCTGTGATTTCACACCGTTATTACATTTAGCCTGTACGGATGCCTCTGTGATCTTAGTGCAAGATGTGATTCATGCTCTGGCCATTCTGATAACAGGTCTGATTATTTCTCTTTCTTACATCAGAATTGTCATTGTGATCCTGGGCTTTCCTTCAGTGGAGGGTCGTAAAAAGGCCTTCTCCACCTGTGCTGCCCACATTGCTGTTTTCCTGCTATTTTTTGGCAGTGTGGTCCTCATGTATCTCAGATTCTCTGCCACGTATACCCCATTTTGGGATGCTGCCATCGCTCTAACCTTCTCTGTCCTTGCTCCCTTTTTCAATCCCATAATATACAGCCTGGGAAATAAGGATATGAAAGATGCTATTAAGAAGATCTTTTGCCCTCAAAAGGTATTTAATGTATCTGGTAGGTGGTTTAGACAGGAGTCCTCTATACAAATGGAGCTTCTTCACAAAATATTGACCCCACAAACTCTAGAACTTAAAATAATTACACAATTAGTCCAAATTTCTTCTCCAGGAGCTGGTAAGTAGACTGACGAAGTTCTCTGAGGACTTACAGAGATGACCAACAGACAAATTCCACTCCTTGGTTTTTAGGATCAGTGGACTGTTTTCTTTCTTGTATCTCCCATTTTGTTTGATTTTAAAGATGTTATTATTTATTTATTTATTTATTTATTTATTTATTTATTTATAGAAAGACAGAGACAGTGGGGGAAGAGCAGAGTGGGGAGAGAGGGAGAGAAGCAGACTCCCTGCTGAACGCAGAGCCCCACGCCGGACTTGATCTCACCACCCCAAGATCATGACCCTAGCTGAAACCAAGAATCAGAGGCTTAACTGACTGAGCCACTTAGGACACCCCATGTTTGTTTGATTTTAATTTATTCTTTTATTTTAAAATGATTAATTGTATAAATATTAATAATACTCACAGATATTGCCTTTTTTGATACAATCTCTTTACAAAGCTCCCAGTTACCTGATGGAACCCGTCACTCCCCATGACGCTAAGGTGACTTGTCGAAGTTCTTTTAGGGAGTTATTGGACATTAAGCAGAAGCAAAGTTCCTGGCACCCAGACCATAGACTTGATCCCCTATCTTTGTTTCCTTTCTAGTCAGCCTTGTTGGTATTTTGAGATCTATGTACTGGTGTGCTTTGCATGTGATGCTGTCATGAACCCAGGCATCACAGACTGTATTTAGTATTATGTTAATTACTATAAAGAGAAGATGAGTAGATCAAATCCCTACCCATGAGAACTTAACATTATGTAGGATCAGTGTGAGAGTATTAAAACATAATAAATGCATATATTTACATTTATAGTCAATGACATTTACTGATGATTTAATTAATCTAATAACTTGTCTGTTTTTCCCACCATATCAGTGCTAAGATATATAATTTGTGTAGTAGTTTTAATATAAAACTATGTGACTTGGTAATAAATATTTTAGAACTCAAATTATATGCTAAAATTTATTCATGTTTCTACAAAGTACTTATACCAATTCAGTTTAAATATGGCAAAATATTTCACTGATTGGATATACAAATTATTTCTCTCTTTTGAACCTCTATATTGTTTCCTATAACCATTCTTATAAATATGGCAATTATCATTTTTTGCATAAACTTCTTGCCATTTTCAAAAACTTGTTTCAAGATGAATTTCAAGAAACTGACTTATTAAAGTAAGATGTGCAAATATGTTTATAGCTATTGGTAAAGGTATTGTTTTTGCAAAGGTTGCACTAGTAATGCATTAATGTGGCACTTTCAATATAACTTTAATAGCAACTGATATGATTAAATAAAAAGCCTTGTTATTCTGTGGAGCTGTCAGTTCTATCACTGACAAGTTGAAACTGCAGTAGGACTATAAAAGAGTGATAAATTTCAGTGGTAAATTGAGTTATTAGTCCTGGTTCTTCACATCCCTATAACAGAATTATAACTCCACAAATTTACAATGAGTGGATTCATGGTGGGTAGAGTATACTTCCCTGCCCCACAACTTTGGATCAGCGTTTTTCATTATTTGACAATTGGGATGTCAATGGACGTTCCTGAGATCAAATCTGTGCCCTTGTAGTTGGGTTTCCTCCCAGTAGCTGCTTCCCTTGCAGCATTGGACCCATGAAGCCATGTGCCTGAGAGTCCCTGGTTCAGAGAATGAGAGACATGTGGAGCTGACCTGAACCCAACCTGCCTGAAACCTGGCATCTGGAGTCCAGAACCAGAGCCCTGAGTCAGCAGTCCAGCGTAACTCATCTTGTTGTAGCTGATGAACATACTTATGAGTATGAAGCTAAATGATTATTGTTTTAATATCTGCTGTGTATGGGCTTTGTCTGACATGGTACCAGCCTGGGATGGCAGAAATTTAATAACTGTGCTTATTATCTGAATCTTGTTTTTTTTTTAATTTTTTATTGTTATGCTAATCACCATACATTACATCATTAGTTTTTGATGTAGTGTTCCATGATTCATTGTTTGTGCATAACACCCAGTGCTCCATGCAGAACGTGCCCTCTTTAATACCCATCACCAGGCTAACCCATCCTCTCACCCCCCTCCCCTCCAGAACCCTCAGTTTGTTTTTCAGAGTCCATCGTCTCTCATGGTTCATCTCTCCCTCCGATTCCCCCCTTTCACTCTTCCCCTCCTGCTATCTTCTTCTTCTTCTTCTTCTTCTTCTTCTTCTTCTTCTTCTTCTTCTTCTTCTTCTTCTTTTCTTAACATACATTGCATTATTTGTTTCAGAGGTACAGATCTGTGATTCAACAGTCTTGCACAATTCACAGTGCTCACCAGAGCACATACCCTCCCCAATGTCTATCACCCAGCCACCCCATCCAGCCCACCCCACCCCCCACTCCAGCAACCCTCAGTTTGTTTCCTGAGATTAAGAATTCCTCATATCAGTGAGGTCATATGATACATGTCTTTCTCTGATTGACTTATTTCGCTCGGCATAACACCCTCCAGTTCCATCCACGTCATTGCAAATGGCAAGATTTCATTCCTTTTGATGGCTGCATAATATTCCATTGTATATATATACCACCTCTTCTTTATCCATTCATCTGTCGATGGACGTCTTGGCTCTTTCCACAGTTTGGCTATTGTGGACATTGCTGCTATAAACATTGGGGTGCATGTACCCCTTCAGATCCCTACATTTCTATCTTTGGGGTAAATGCCCAGTAGTGCAACTGCTGGATTGTATGGTAGCTCTATTTTCAACTTTTTGAGGAACCTCCGTACGGTTTTCCAGAGTGGTTGCACCAACTTGCATTCCCACCAACAGCGTAGGAGGGTTCCCCTTTCTCCACATCCCCGCCAACATCTGTCACTTCCTGACTTGTTAATTTTAGCCATTCTGACTGGTGTGAGGTGGTATCTCATTGAGGTTTTGATTTGGATTTCTCTGATGCCAAGTGATGTTGAGCACTTTTTCATGTGTCTGTTGGCCATTTGGATGTCTTCTTTGGAAAAATGTCTGTTCATGTCCTCTGCCCATTTCTTGATTGGATTCTTTGTTCTTTGGGTGTTGAGTTTGATAAGTTCTTTATAGATTTTGGATACTAGCCCTTTATCTGATATGTCATTTGCAAATAACTTCTCCCATTCTGTCGGTTGTCTTTTGGTTTTGTTGACTGTTTCTTTTGCTGTGCAAAAGCTTTTTATCTTGATGAAGTCCCAATAGTTCATTTTTGCCCTTGCTTCCCTTGCCTTTGGCGATGTTTCTAGGAAGAAGTTGCTACAGCTGAGGTTGAAGAGGTTGCTGCCTGCATTCTCCCTTTAGGATTTTGATGGACTCCTGTCTCACATTTAGGTCTTTCAACCATTTGGAGTCTGTTTTTGTGTGTGGTGTAAGGAAATGGTCCAGTTTCATTCTTCTGCATGTGGCTGTCCAATTTTCCCAACACCATTTGTTGAAGAGACTGTCTTTTTTCCACTGGACATTTTTTTCCTGCTTTGTCAAAGATTAGTTGACCATAGAGTTGAGGGTCCATTTCTGGGCTCTCTATTCTGTTCCATTGATCTATGTGTCTGTTTTTGTGCTTGATGATGATGTCTTGATGATGACAGCTTTGTAATAGAGCTGGAAGTCCGGAATTGTGATGCCGCCAGCTTTGCTTTTCTTTTTCAACATTCCTCTGGCTATTCAGGGTCTTTTCTGGTTCCATACAAATTTTAGGATTGTTTGTTCCAGCTTTGTGAAAAAGTTGATGGTATTTTGATGGGGATTGCATTGAATGTGTAGATTGCTCTAGGTAGCATTGACATCTTCCCAATATTTGTTCTTCCAACCCATGAGCATGGAACGTTTTTCCATTTCTTTGTGTCTTCCTCAATTTCTTTCATGAGTATTTTATAGTTTTCTGAGTACAGATCCTTTCCCTCTTTGGTTAGATTTATTCCTAGGTATCTTATGGTTTTGGGTGCAATTGTAAATGGGATCGACTCCTTAATTTCTGTTTCTTCTGTCTTGTTGTTGGTGTATAGGAATGCCACTGATTTCTGTGCATTGATTTTATATCCTGCCACTTGACTGAATTCCTGTATGAGTTCTAGCAGTTTTGGGGTGGAGTCTTTTGGGTTTTCCACATAAAGTATCATATCATCTGCAAAGAGTGAGAGTTTGACTTCTTCTTTGCCGATTTGGATGCCTTTGACTTCTTTTTGTTGTCTGATTGCTGTGGCTAGGACTTCTAGTACTATGTTGAATAGCAGTGGTGATAGTGGACATCCCTGCCGTGTTCCTGACCTTAAGGGGATAGCTTTCAGTTTTTCCCCATTGAGAATGATATTCACTGTAGGTTTTTCATAGATGGCTTTTATGATATTGAGGTATGTACCCTCTATCCCTATACTCTGAAGAGTTTTGATCAAGAAAGGATGCTGTACTTTGTCAAATGCTTTTTCTGCGTCTATTGAGAGGATCATATGATTCTTGTTCTTTCTTTTGTTAATGTATTGTATCACGTTGATTGATTTGTGGATGTTGAACCAACCTTGCAGCCCAGGGATAAATCCCACTTGGTCGTAGTGAATGATCCTTTTAATGTACTGTTGGATCCTATTGGCTAGTATTTTGGTGAGAATTTTTACATCCATGTTCATCAAAGATATTGGTCTGTAAGTCTCCTTTTTGATTGGGTCTTTGTCTGGTTTGGGGATCAAGGTAATGGTGGCCTCATAAAATGAGTTTGGAAGTTTTCCTTCCATTTCTATTTTTTGGAACAGTTTCTGAAGAATAGGTATTAATTCTTCTTTAAATGTTTGGTAGAATTCCCCTGGGAAGCCATCTGGCTCTGGGCTTTTGTTTGTTGGGAGATTTTTGATGACTGCTTCAATCTCCTTAGTGGTTATAGGTCTGTTCAAGTTTCCTATTTCTTCCTGGTTCAGTTTTGGTAGTTGATACATGTCTAGGAATGCATCCATTTCTTCCAGGTTATCTAATTTGCTGTCATAGAGTTGCTCATAATATGTTCTTATAATTGTTTGTATTTCTTTGGTGTTGATTGTGATCTCTCCTCTTTCAGTCATGATTTTGATTTGGGTCATTTCTCTTTTCTTTTTGATAAATTTGGCCAGGGGCTTATCAATCTTGTTAATTCTTTCAAAGAACCAGCTCTTAGTTTCATTGATCTGTTCTACTGTTCTTTTGGTTTCTATTTCATTGATTTCTGCTCTGATCTTTATTATTTCTCTTCTCCTGCTGGGTTTAGGCTTTATTTGCTGTTTTTTCTCTAGCTCCTTTAGGTGTAGGGTTAGGTTGTGTATTTGAGACCTTTCTTGTTTCTTGAGAAAGGCTTGTATTGCTATATATTTTCCTCTTAGGACTGCCTTTGCTGCATCCCAAAGATTTTGAACAGTTGTGTTTTCATTTTCATTAGTTTCCATGAATTTTTTTAATTCTTCTTTAATTTCCTGGTTGACCCATTCATTCTTTAGTAGGATGCTCTTTAGCCTCCATGTATTTGAGTTCTTTCCGACTTTCCTCTTGTGATTGAGTTCTAGTTTCAAAGCATTGTGGTCTGAAAATATGCAGGGAATGATCCCAATCTTTTGGTACCAGTTGAGACCTGATTTGTGACCTAGGATGTGATCTATTCTGGAGAATGTTCCATGTTCTCCATAGAGAAGAATGTGTATTCCATTGCTTTGGAATGGAATGTTCTGAATATGTCTGTGAAGTCTATTTGGTCCAGTGTGTCATTTAAAGTCTTTATTTCCTTGTTGATCTTTTGCTTAGATGATCTGTCCATTTCAGTGAGGGGGGTGTTAAAGTCCCCCACTATTATTGTATTGTTGTCAATGTGTTTCTTTGCTTTTGTTATTAATTGCCTTATATAATTGGCTGCTCCCATTTTAGAGGCATAGATATTTACAATTGTTAGATCTTGTTGGATAGACCCTTTAAGTAGGATATAGTGTCCTTCGTCATCTCTTATTACAGTCTTTGGTTTAAAATCTAATTTGTCTGATATAAGGATTGCCACCCCAGCTTTCTTTTGGTGTCCATTAGCATGGTAGATGGTTTTCCTCCCCCTCACTTTCAATCTGGAAGTGTCTTGGGTCTAAAATGAGTCTCTTGCAGACAGCATATCGATGGGTCTTGTTTTTTAATCCAATCTGATAGCCTGTGTCTTTTGATTGAGGCATTTAGCCCATTTACATTCAGGGTAACTATTGAAAGATAGGAATTTAGAGCCATTGTATTGCCTGTAAGGTGACTGTTACTGTATACTGTCTGTGTTCCTTTCTGGTCTATGTTGTTTTCAGGCTCTCTCTTTGCTTAGAGGACCCCTTTCAATATTTGTTGTAGGGCTGGTTTCGTGTTTGCAAATTCCTTTAGTTTTTGTTTGTCCTGGAAGATTTTTATCTCCCCTTCTATTTTCAATGACAGCCTAGATGGATATAGTATTCTTGGCTGCATATTTTTCTCGTTTAGTGCTCTGAATACATCATGCCAGTCCTTTTTGGCCTGCCAGGTCTCTGTGGATAGGTCTGTTGCCGATCTAATGTTTCTGCCATTTTAGGTTACATATCTCTTCTCCTGAGCTGCTTTAAGGATTTTCTCTTTGTCTCTGAGACTCGTACATTTTACTATTAGATGTTGGGGTGTCGACCTGTTTTTTTTTATTTTGAGAGGGGTTATCTGTGCCTCCTGGATTTTGATGCCTGTTTTCTTCCCCAATTTAGGGAAGTTCTCTGCTATAATTTGCTCCAATATACCTTCTGCCCCTCTCTCTCTTTCTTCTTCTTCTGGGATCCCAATTATTCTAATGTTTCGTCTTATGGTATCGCTTATCTCTCGAATTCTGCCCTCGTGATCCAGTAGTTGTTTATCTCTCCTCTTCTCAGCTTCTTTGTTTTTCATCATTTGGTCTTCTATATCACTGATTCTCTCTTCTGCCTCATTTATCCTAGCAGTTAGCGCCCCCATTTTTGATTGCACCTCATTACTAGCCTTTTTGATTTTGACTTGGTTAGATTTTAGTTATTTTATTTCTCCAGAAAGGGTTTCCCTAATAACTTCCATGCTTTTTTCAAGCCCAGCTAGTATCTTTAAAGTCATGATTCTGAACTCTAGATCCAACATCGTACTAATGTCCGTATTGAGTAAGTCCCTGGCAGTCGGTACTACCTCTTGTTCTTTTTGTTGAGGTGATTTTTTCCATCTTGTCATTTTGTCCAGAGGAGAATAGGTGAATGAGAGAACAAAATGGTAACAGGGTAACAACGTCCCCAGAAAATATACTCTAAACAAATCAGAAAAGACCTGAATCTGGGGGAAAAGAAAGGGAAAGAAAGAAAAAAGAAAAAGAAAAAAAAGAAAAAGAAAAAGATAAAAACAAACAAAAACAGAATAAAGCAAAAAAAAACCCCAGAATATGATCAAATATGATCAGGCTGGTGCATAGATAAGTGCCACACACTAGATTTTGGGTGTATTTTGGTCTGTTAGAAGAAAGTGCCTCCCAAAATTTTAAAGGAAGAAAAACTTATATATGTACAAAAATAAGGGTTGATATGATGAAGGGATGGAATATGACTGTAAAGATGAAAATTATAAAAAATGTTATAAAAGGAATTGATAAGAAGTTGTTTGAGAAAAGAAAGAAGAGAATTTAAAAAAAAAGAAAAAAAAAGGGAGAGAATGTGATCAGGCAGGAGACTAGAACAAAGCCATACACTAGAGATTTAGGGTATATTTTGATCTGTTAGAAGAAACTGTATCTCAAAATTTTAAAGAGAGAACAACTTATATATATATGTCAAAAATAAGAGTAACTACTATGAAGGGATAGAATATGACTCTAAAAATGAAAAACAAAAATGTTTTTTAAAAAAAGGATTGATAAGATGTTGGCTGAAAAAGGGAAAAGGAAAAATTAAAAAAAAACAGTTAAAAAAAAATTAACTTTGAAAGACTGAAGAATCATGGTAAAAAAGCCATGAATTCTATGTGCAGTATTCCCCCAGTGCTGGAGTTCTGCTGTTCTCATTGATCGGTAAACTTGGTCTTGGCTGGCTGTTCTCGCTGATCTTCTGGGGGAGGGGCCTGTTGCCGTGGTTCCCAAATGTCTTTGCTGGAGGCAGAATTGCCCCGCCCTTGCCGGTCCGGGCTAAGTAATCTGCTCGGGTTTGCTCTCGGGAGCTTTTGTTCCCTGCAAGCTTTCCGTACAGCTTTGGAGGCCGAGAGTGAAAATGGCGGCCTCCCAGTCTCCGCCCCGGAGGAGCCGAGAACTCGGGGTCCCGCTCCTCAGTGCGCCCCCAGAGAAAAGCCGTCAGTCACTCCCGTCTCCCCGGTCTCCGGCCGCACTCCGAGCTCACCTGGCCTGTGACCGCGCCTTTCTATCTGGCACCCGACCCCGGGTGGAGTCTCCAAACCCAGCAGATCCCCGCGGTGCGCTCCCGCACCGCTCCTCCCGGGGGAGGAAGGGGAGTCTCCCCGGATCTGCCGCTTGTTGGGTCCGTGCTGGAGGAGCAGTGGCCCGACTGTGCCGCGGATCACGGTTTATGGCAACCCCGAGCTGAGAGCCCGCGCCTGGGCTCCGTCTCTGCAGCCGGCTTCCCCGCTCCGATCCCTGGGAGCTCTGCCGCACTCAGGCACCCCCGGTCTTTCTGTGACCCCGAGGGTCCTGAGACCACACTGTCCCGCGAGGGTTCCACCCCCCGCTTAGCCACCGGAGCGACGTCCCTCAGTGGAGCAGACTCTAAAAGTTCCGATTTTGTGCTCCGTGGCTCTATCACTTGCCAGAAGCAGCCGATGGAGGCCCCTCCCCCGCCGTCTATCTTCCCGAATATCGCCTCGGATTCACTTCTCTGCACGTCCTACCTTCCAGAAAGTGGTCGCTTTTCTGTTCAGAGAGTTGTTGCTATTCTTTTCTTCGATCTCCTATTGAGTTTGTAGGTGTTCAGAATGGTTTGATCCCTATCCAGCTGAATTCCTGAGAGGAAACGAAATCTAGGTCTCCTACGCCTCTGCCATCTTGCTCCGCCCCCTTATTATCTGACTCTTAAGATCTTCTTTTGGTTTTAAGTATCTTAGAATTGTATTGTTAATTAGTTTTTTAAATAATTCTATCATTTTCAGAAAGATTTCTTGCATCGGATGTGTAGTTACTTAACCATGCTGCCTGGCTGTGTGTGTGTGCGAATGCGTGTGTGTGTGTGTGTGTGTGTGTGTGTGTGTATGAAAGAAATTTTACACATTAAAGGGATTTTTGATTGTTTAGAAACAGAGCAAGTGCTAAAGACCTGAACCTGTGAAGACAGGGTGTGGGGTAAAGAGATTTAGGAAAGTCATTCTTTGGAAGTTACATTCTCTTTTCTATACATTGTCTTCATCATTTTTCTGGATTATAGTCATCTTGCACTTGATCAGTGCTTGAAAATAAAGTCATAGCATTAAAAATCTTTTAAGATTTTTCAATACAATTTCAAAAAATTTCAATACAAATAAAATTTCAATACAAAAGCTCTTCAAACCATGTGAAAATAAGAAATAATGCACAACATATTGGAGCATTGTAAAGAATCTCCTTTTTTATTCTTATTGCTTGCTGTATGTCCATAAGCAAAATGCTTTGTGTTAGTCCAAACACAGCACAAAATTTGTAAGAATTCTCTATGATAGTCTCTAACTAGAAACCTCTCTGTTAGGTAAATTGGTGTGTCTTTGTCTGAAGCCATAATGCCATTCCTTATTGCATATTTATTTCATTTATTCTGGGTGAGAAAAATCATTATACTTAAAGAAAAAGAGTTCTCTAAAAAAACAAGAAAATAGAAAAAAAGCTTAGAAGAAAATCAGCAACTATTCTAGAGAAGTAATTTAAAAGATAAGGCTCATATTGTAAGGCTCCATAATTACATAAAGAGATGCTTAAACTCTTTATTAAGGCTCAGTGTTGGAGGGGGTGTAGAGACAAAGAAACATACATACCGAGCTGTGAATGTAAACTGGTGTAGCCATTCTTCAGAAAAAAATTGGTAGAACTTAAACTGAAGTGTATCCTCTCTAGTAATCCTGCTCCTAGGAATATGTCCCAAAGACATTCCACACATGTTAATAAATCCACATGTGTGAAGATGTTGTTTGGGTGTTGGGAAGTTGGAAGCAATCTGTGACCTATTATGGGAAAAAGAGATACTTAAAATATGATGAATGAATACTTTGGAGGGTCATATAGGTGTTAAATACTATAAACTTAATGAACACAGAGAAACATAAGTAACTAAAAAATAATGCTGACTGAAAAAAAACAGCAATGCAATGAAATCAATTCAATACAATTGGTGTAAACAGGAAGTACATGTAGATAAAATACAAATGCATGTTTTACAAGAAAACATACATACAGAAGATATCTTAGAATTAAAGTTAAATAAATCAAAATAGATGTATATGGAAAAAATAGGAGGAAGAATGAATATAAAGGAAAATAAATAAAAATAAATCTACATTTAGATGTATTTCTTTCTTTATTTTTTTTCAACAAAACAGATCACAGCCATTAGTGTTATATTTTCTGAGTTAACAATACATTTGTTTATGTCTCTCCAAGTCACAGCACAGAGATCTATGATTTCCACATAAAATAACTGCAGCATAATATTTTGTATTATGGTCATCCCTTCTGTTACTCATTTAATCCCTACTGCTGCAAATTTGAGTTTATTTCAATCACTTTTAATCATAGTCAAGGTCACAGTATAAAACCACATATAAGTTTGCACATTGCAATATTGTTGTAAGATTACTTCCTGGAAATATAGCTGCAATATTCAGTAGTATTCAGGATTTAAAAATGAAATAGATAATGCCAAATCACCATTCTAAATATTGTAAAAATTTATACAGCCAGCAACACTGAGGGCTTATATTTCAACACATTACCGCATGCAATGTATATTACTCATTGTATTCTTTGCCAGTCTAAGCAGACAAAACAAAGCAAAATAAATGCAGAAACATATTTATTTGAGAATCACTGGAATAATTTATTTAATAATTTATTAATATTTAATAACCAGAGCAGCTCTTTTCTGTTGCTCTCTTTAACTCTTAATTATTATGTGTTGACAGTTTTTCCATTGAGCCCTTTGTTTTATAAAATTTCATACACTTTCATATTACAATTTCATATAATTTATGAAATAGTGGTTTTTTCAATAAATCTAAAATGACTGGAACTATATACATTTCTTAGACAGGACGTCATATACTACTTGAAGGCAACCATTATCTGAGTTTGGAATTGATGATACAGAATTAAATGTCATTGTGGGTTTCCAAGTAAATGTGTTTCTATGTAATAATCAATATCTTTCACGGAGTCTCATAAGTACAATGCTTACAATTATGTAGGATTTCAAATTCCAGATTAATTTTCAGAGTAATATTTTAAAGTGAGAAGAGATATAGCCCATACTGTTGGCTCAGTTGTCTAATCCAAGACCCATTGCTAAACCTATTATTCTTTGCCCACCTCTGTTAAGGGGGTCTCACCATCGAGATATTGGCAACAATTTGCTAGGATTTCTGGGAGAGCTTTTGCTGATGGACTCTCAGTCACACAGTTTTCTGCCCTGAGTACGCAAATGATACCTGGTACTTAGAGATTTACTTTGCAACCATAAGGAAAAGTCCAAGAGAATAACTTGTCAATTTGGGATCAAATAAGCAAAGAACATTCCTAACTGATACAAGTATGCATTATCGTTTAATTATAAAGTAAGAATCAATAAGCAGTCATCTTTTGAAGTACAATGTTAGCATCAAGTTGAACTTTCTAATATGAACATGCAATTTTTAGGAAAATATGTTTTTAGCTGCCAATTCCCATGTAAAATATACTAAAAGGAAAAAAAAAAGTAATTTCCTAAAATTCAGATTTGGGTTTCTAATTGTTGTTTTCAGTAACAAAACTAGAACTTTTTAAAGAAGAGCTTATTCCACAACACGGGGAAGGAGAAATTCACAGAGAGAATGGAATATCTTATGGCTTAAAAGCAAGGTTACGTTTTCCTAAATTTGGCTTACTGGCCTGGAAATAAATAATCAGGATGTAAGTTCAGATCTCACTTTTCATTGTTCCACCAATTTCCCCCCTCTGCTGTATCAGCTTCCTTCAAATCTGAGTCTTGGATTTTCAGCATTTTGATTCAATTAAAAGCCAATCCAACCAGAAGTATCACAGAAAAAGGAAGCTTATAAAAATACATTTATTCCAATGCCTCAGGCTCCCAGCCTATCTCATTTATCTGGGATTGAAGTTGCCCAGAACTGGGGTTCTCCTAACTGCCAGGCTGAACTGTTTTTCCTAATTGAAGCCATTATGGGAATGATTGTTTTCTTATCTTAATTAGTCTATGTAAAATTCCCAAGAAAGTCTATCTTCCCATTCTAGTTACACTCAGAAAAAGCTACACGCATACATGCATATGGGAGGGAGGGAGAGAGCTCTAAGGGAGCTTCACATCTACAAATCACTGCCTGGTAAAGGAGATACAGTACAGATGGAGGACTCAGGGTAGGAACATAGCAGAAGAGTGAAGGAAGTTGATGGTTGGCCACATCAGGGCAGGGAAAGAGAGAGTCTTCATCTATGTTTGTCCAACTTTGGAAGCCAATAGCAGCAAGGTCAGTGAATTAACTAATTTTGGGGAATTGGAGATATCTAGAGAAAGAACAATCCACCTGCATAAGAACAGAAAACCCTAGGGTGCATGCAGATACTGTGAATAACTAACTGTTGAGAAGATTTTGAGCAAGGAGGAATTAGGAAAAAAAATTTATAGGGCAAGTTAGTACAAAGCATAAAAATTTTAAATATTAAAATTTCCCAGGAAATGGGCCCAAGGCTTAAGTGATTACTTTAAAACCACAAATGAACATTGTGATTGATTTCTTAAATGTTTCATAAATCAATGTTTCAGGAATTAAGTGAGATTTCCGGTTAGCTGTTTGGCATAAACATCATTAACATTTGCACTAGATCTAAGATTACTAGGTTTTGGATGAAGATAGAGGAGGGTTCAGTGGGGAAAGTCTAATGGTTTTTCTTTCAGGTTTAGATCTTCCTTATCTTTTTTTTGACTTGACCACATCTCTTCAGGAGATTAGGGAATTAGGTCCAGGTCTGCTCAGAAGCACCTTCTTGAACTAGTAGCTTGGTTCAATTTGTAGAACCCTGCCCTGAGGGCCATAGTTAGAAGATGTGGTGACTACCACTGGGGACATCAAGACTTATAGGAAAGATCAGATATGTAAAAGGAAAAAAATATTTTTAAAGGAATAGATAGATGATAGATAGATAGAGATGATAGATGATCGATAAGTATATATATATACAGAGAGAGAGATAATAGGTAAATAGACATAGATTGATATAGATGATTGATAGATGGTAGATGATAGGTAGATAGATGGATATAGATGATAGAGAGAGAGATAATAGATACAGATAGATCACAAGGAATAGGAAGAGCGATTCAAGACGTGGGATTAGCTTGCTGAAACTAGAAAAGACACATGTACAATTCAGCAAGGTTAAAAAAAAAGGCAGAGTTTTGAGGGAAGATGAGGATATTTCAGGTAAGAGAGATTTCCTTTAAGGATGTTTGGAGACCAGAAAATGAAACTGACATGTTTGGAATAATTACAGGTTTACTAAACTGGATTGGTGATTAAAAATTTGCCATAGCAACAGGAGATAAGGTGGGTTTTTTGTAGAAATAACAACAACAACAAAAATTTCTGTACAGTCTTAAAGGAAGATGATGTAGCAGATGGTGTAGGAATTTGATGGGGCTTAATTACATAATCAGTGAACACATACATCCATAGCTAATATAAGTAAGAAACTATAATAAAGTGCCCTTTCTAATAAATACACAAAGCAAGACACTAATGAATGACAAACAAAAGGAGTTTATGACTTTCTATTCCAGTGATTAGGAAAGTGTCATCCTAGAGGACTTGAATTTGTTACCTTTTTAAAGCAGAGACATCTCAGAAGAAGAGAATGGTGAGAATGTGAAACTCAAGTAGAGCATGGAAAGAGGTCACATACATAAACTGATGTTCTAGCAAGACAAACTTTGAGGGAATGGAAGCTTATATGGAGAAGTAAGACCTCTGGAAACCTGTTATAATAGTGTAAGTGTTATGAGTAGGCATCAAGTTCAGGTAAAGGCAATGGGAATAAAAGATATTGATGATAGAACAAGAAAAAAATAAGTTAAGCGGAACTTGATGTTTAATTGGATTTGAGAAATGAGGGCACAATGGATATAAAATGAGTAATGTTGGTATCTAGATGAACAAAATTAAGAAATTTAGCAAGGGACTCTGGTGGTGTGGCTGTGGGTGAGGATGGTATGATAGCCTGCTGGGGCTGCAGTGACCAAGTATCACAGACTGAGTGCCTTAAACAACAAGAATTTATTTTCTTACAATTCTGGAAGCTAGAAGTCTGAGTTCCACATTTGGGCCGAGTTGCTTTCTTCTGAGGCTTTTCTCTGTGGTTAGTATGACTGCCTTCTCCCTGAGTCTTCCTATGGTCCTCCCTCTGAAACTGTCTGTGTCCACATTTCCTCTCCTTAGATGTTCACTAGTCATATCAGATTAGGGTCCACCCTCGTGTCCTCATTTTGATTTAATTATCTCCTTAAAGACCCTTTCTCCAAATAAGAGTCACATTCTGAGGTACCAGGGGTTAGAACTTCAACATGTGAACTTTGGGAGGACAGAATTCAGCCTGTAACAGGTGGAGATGGCACGTTTGGGTCAAGGTGAGACCTCAAGTGGGAGGGTTCTGAAGAAAATGTGGGGCTCAGGAGAGAGATCCAAAATAAAGAATTCTGGAGTCACATTAGTTAATGAGAGTAGGAGGTCAATAGGAGTTGATGAATATTCAAGACTCAAAGAGTCTTGAATAAATACGATTCTGTGTAAAAAAATATGGAGTTAGAAACAAAGGACAAAGATAGAAATTTGGGAGGTGGAAGACAGAATAGCCAATGAGGGAAACCAGGAAGATGTGGTGTCAAAAAGACAAAAAAAAAAAAAAAAAGACTTTCAAGGATCAGGTGATTGACCTTTGGAGGTTAGTGGCAATGAGGACAGAGGGAGGCCATTGAATTTTTAATCAGAAAGCCACTGATATACTTTAAGAAAAGAGATATGGAGCATTGAGAGAAGATCATTGATTCAAAGGGATTGAGGAGGGAATGAAGACAATAAATATATATTCATGTATTAGGGGAAAATGATGTTGGTACAAAGGAGAGAAATCGTCTGTGTAGATTCAGTACTTTTCTCAAGACAAGATTTATGCACGTTTGATAGCAGAAAAAAAGAGAATCAATGAAGAAAATAAAACAAATGATTCTGAAAAGGGAATAAATTAACAGTACCATATCCTGCAGTGTGTTGTTTATATTGTGTTCCAAAGAGCCTGCAGCCTCTCTCTCCATCCCAGTGCCCCATACAATCCCACTGGAGCAGCTCTGCATTTATGGCTTCACATAGTCACTTTCCATTAATTATGGCGTTTGGCCAAAGCCTTCTGGCACAAAACACATCTGAGATCCATTTCCTAGAAGAGGGAGAAGGGCAGGAACTGGAGAAGGTAGAGTAGCCCATTTTTTTAAAGAAAAATAACATGTAAAAATTGCTATCATTTGTCTCCTCTGAATATTGTCTGAATAATTATTACATATACATATTATATATATTATACATATATATGGAGATAGAGAAAGAAGATGTGTTAGAGACAGAAAGGGAAGGAAGAGGGTGAAATTCACCAGTGATGGTTTGTCTTTGCCATTAAAATATTCAATTAAAACGTATGCCAAGAATCAGATGAGGAACTGGGAGCTTGAGGAAAGAATTTTGAAACCATTGTGGGGAGGTTGTTAGGGAATCAGTAAGACCTGAATATAGGAAAAAAATATCACCTTGCTGTTCCTTTACTGCCTTGTCTAGTTCTTTGTCTAAACACAATGGTTTTAAAATGGGGTCCCCCTAACCAGTAGGATTAGAATCGCCTAGAAATGTGTTAGGCATGCGAATTGTTTGGCCTTATCCCAGATCTACTGAATTAGAAACTCTCAGGATAGGGACTAGCAATCTGAGTTTTAACAGCCCTCCATATGGTTCTGAAGCATGCAAAAATTAGAGAATCATTGGTCTAAAATATTGACTGTGCTTTCTGACTGGAGATTTTCCCATACTATAACTTTAGTTGTAAACATCTATGGAGTATGGACTACTCCTTCTTCCTTTGTCTTCCTCCACATCCTCAGTACAAGGATCTACACAGAGTTGGCATTTGGTAATCACATTTACTCTCTGACCAATAGTAGGCATCTCCTACAAGGTTGAGTGCACTGGGAGTTGGAAGTCCTTTTTTCAACTAGAAAATGGAGAGCCCCAATCAAAGCACCACTCAGGAGCTCATCTTCTCTGCTTTCCCTTATTCCTGGGAATGTTCTGTCACCTGTTTGTTTCACTGCTCTTCATTTACACTTTCATTGTCTTTGGAAACCTGGTCATCATCACAGTGGTCCAGCTGAATGTTCACCTCCACACTCCCATGTACTTCTTCATCAGCACTCTTTCTTTCCTGGAGATCTGGTACACCACATCGACCATACCAAAGATGTTCACCAGCCTGCTGCGTGAAAAAAAGAGCATTTCCTTAAATGGTTGTCTCCTGCACATGTATTTCTTCCATTCCACTGGCATCAGTGAGGTTTGTCTCTTGACAGCTATGGCATTTGACCACTACCTGGCCATCTGTAGCCCTCTTCATTATCCCACTATCATGACCCCCAGACTGTGTGCCCAACTGACTTTCAGTTGCTGTGTTTGTGGTTTTATCACACCCCTCCCTGAGATTGCCTGGATCTCCACACTGCCATTTTGTGGCTCAAATCACCTTGAGCATATCTTCTGACTTCCTCCCTGTGCTACTCTTGGCCTGCACAGACCCACTAGCCATCGTCATGATTCAGGTAGTGGATGTGTCCATTCAGTGGAGATTATTACAGCCGTGATGCTCATTTTCATGTCCTATGTTAGTATTGTGGCTGTAATTCTACATATTTGGTCAGCTGAAGGCTGACGCAAGGCATTTTCCACGTGCATTTCCCACCTCACTGTCTTTCTGCTCTTCTTCGGCAGTGTGGCCCTCATGTACCTTTGCTTCTCTGCCACCTACTCCTTATTTTGGGATACAGTCATTGCTCTGGCCTTCGCAGTTTTTCCCCCCTTCTTCAACCCCATAATCTATAGTCTGAGGAATAAAGAAATAAAGGAAGCTATAAAAAAACATTGGGGTCAAGCTAAAATCTTTTTTCATAAGACCAAGGACCTCAACTCAAGACCAAGGACCTTACTCAAGTAAGATCTAATTATTGGAAGTCTACATAGTTGCTGGTGACTTTTCATTCATAACTCTCTGTGATCTGTCTTTTCCCATCAGCCTTTTACTGAAACTGGGCTTCCAGAGGTTACCAAGAAACAAAATTCACTAAAAACTAAATTTAATAGTTTCTTTCACTCTTTATCCAACCTGACATATGGTTGGATCTGACTTTTTTAAATAAGCTTTCTGCCACTCAGCTTAGTCAAGATAAATTTATACTGTGGAAATGATGTGGGTCAACGTTTAATTTTAATGTAGTCAAAGTATTTGTTTGTAAGATGGTAATTGAAAAATCGTCTTCATAAGACTAAGTTCTCTCCATGGTACCACCAATGGATATTGTTGAAAAATGAAAATCTTAATTCCTAAATTAAGTAATCATTATTTTTTATTTAAAGTCAATTAGTCAACATATAGTACATACTTAGTTTCAGAGGTAGTGTTCAATAATTTTTCAGTTGTGAATAACACCCAGTATTCATTATTGATAAATAGCTGTATAGACGTATTTCAGCAGGTTCTCTTATGACTCACCTGCTCCATTTGCACATGAGTCCTATGTCTGGGTCAATAATGAGCCCAAGGCCATCCTTGTGTGCTGGTGACCAACTGTAATGTGTGAAGTGAGTGTAGGCCATTGTGCTCAGGACCAAATCAACTTCATTATTATTGGTGACTATAAGAAACTAAGACCATGGGTAGACCTCTGTAAAATTGACAGAGGAGGAAACCTGACAAAGTCATTGGCTCCAGTTGTGTGGTAGTTAAAGACTATGGCAAAGAATCTTAGGCCAAGAAGATCATCGAATAATATTGTAAATGCAAAAACAAAATTTAAAACTTGGCCTTAAAAAAATAAAGCAATATAACCATCAGTGAATCAGTATTTTTTTTCATAATAAATAGAAAAACTTAATCTGTTTTCAATGTAATTAAGGATACTGTGTGAATTAAGCAACAACATCAATAAATCCCCATCAGATGAGTAAACCAATACGGCCACACTGAATTCTGAATGTTTCAGCTGGCTGGTCAACAGTATTGAACAACTCTTCTCTTTTCCCTTGGCTTTGAGGATACTGGACTTTTCTTGTCCTATTTTGTTTGAGGGCTCTTTCTCTTGCTGACTCTTCTTATATATGCTTCATAAAGGGTGATTTTCTCCAGGGCTCACACCCCAGTTAGGACATGATAAAGCTTACTACAATGTAAATGCTAGGAGATTTTCCCCGTCCCTAGCCCACCACACAAATCCTATGGTTGTCAGCCTCATTATCCCACGACTGTACCACAGCCATGCCCTCATCCTCATGCCTAAATGTTATGATACCAGATGGAAAGACAGGAGTTAGGGAAAAGGGCTGATAAGAAGAGGCTAATACTGTCTAATAAAGATCTTAGATAGAATATGACCTCACTGATATGAGGAATTCTTAATCTCAGGAAACAAACTGAGGGTTGCTGGAGTAGGGGGGGGTGGGAGGAATGGGGTGACTGGGTGATAGACACTGGGGAGGGTATGTGCTCTGGTAAGCGCTGTGAATTGTGCAAGACTGTTGAATCTCAGATCTGTACCTCTGAAACAAATAATGCAATATATGTTAAGAAAAAAAAGAAGAAGAAGAAGATAGCAGGAGAGGAAGAATGAAGGGGGGGAAATCGGAGGGGGAGACGAACCATGAGAGATGATGAACTCTGAAAAACAAACTGAGGGTTCTAGAGGGGAGGGGGGCAGGAGGATGGGTCAGCCTGGTGATGGGTATTAAAGAGGGCATGTTCTGCATGGAGCACTGGGTGTTATGCACAAACAATGAATCATGGAACACTCCATCAAAAACTAATGATGTAATGTATGGTGATTAACATAACAATAAAAAATTAAAAAAAAAAGATCTTAGATAGAGAAGGGAAGGTAAATGAGAGAAAACCCATAGGTTGTGGGTGGAAACATCCTGAGAAGGAAAGTCTTCAACATATACTTGATAGAAGAAAATGAGGGAAAATGAGGGAATAGAGGAAAAGGGAGACCAGTAGTGTTGCTGGGTTTAAGTAGTGCATCTATTTCTCATGTTCTTCCAGAGAAATGAGAAACAGAATTACTTCACTGATTGACTGACTAGTTATTTTAACTGTACCTTCCCAAGTGCAATATTGTTAGAGAACTGATACACATGAATCTCCAGCAGGGGAAAGGGTTACACACTTTTCTTAACTGTTCTCTCCACTTTTTGTATTATATAATCCTTTCCTAGATATTATCAATGTCCCTACAACTTCATATAGCTAAAACTATCTCTCTTACATCCATACTTTTCTACCTTCAAGCTGCTCTCCCAACTGAGGCTGAGTTATTTATTGAAACTTAGGTCTGATCACTTTATTACTCTGCTTAAAAACCTATGATTAAACCCACCCTACTTCAGATTGTGAATGGAATTTTACTAGGTAGCCTGTGTGTGTGTGTGTGTGTGTGTGTGTGTGTGTGTGTGTGTGTGTGTTGATCACAGACAATTCCAAGCTGAGAGAAAAAACAAAAGCAAAGGAAACAGAAAAAAAAGTTCACGGTGTGTCGACATTCATACCTTACTTTCTAACCATGCCCTTAGTAAATGCATAGGATTAAGGAAATGTGTGGCTTCTGACTTGGTGGGCACAGGAACAGCTAACTCACTCTTCTTAATTTTAGATATATTTCTTTTATCAACAACTATGATGCATTTATTAATCATAGTTTTGCTTCTAATAATAAAATAACATTTTTATATTCACAGCTGCAATTATATTTATTGATAATAACAATAATACAATTTTCTCCTTATTGGGCATGGACTGTATATAAGACATTGTAATAAATGTCTCCTGTATATATGTTACTCGATAACAATCTCAAGCAATAGGTATTATTATCATTCTTATTATATAGTGAGAAAACTGTGACTTACAAGAGTTAAGTGATTTGTCTAAGGACATACATTTAGGAAGAGGCTGGGCTGTGATTTGAACCCCATTCTATTTTACTTCGGAAGCCATGCTCTTAACCACCATGCTATATTCCTAATATCGTGCTGATATTCTTGAGAAAAGAGAGAGGTGAGGAGGACTTGCTTCTCAGCAGCTACAGCATAGGCCATCCCTGAGGTTCTTGTTAGTGCTATTGAAATAGTTCATCTATTTCTTCAAGAAACTTTTAAAATGTATCACTATATGCAGAGGAAAGTGTAAGTGTTGGAATGATGCTGGTATAAGGCCCATTCTCTGATGTGCAGAAGCTCACAATCTGAGACCAGAGTTGACATCAGTTGACCCATGAGCTGGATCCGGGTGGTGGGAGGTCCACACCCCTGCCCCTGTCTTTGGAATGTGGGTTCTGCTTGCCTTTCCCCCTTTGAGGGGCTTCTCCAAGGACACAGTCTTGACATAGTGATGTGGTGGTGCTCACAGCATCTGGGCAGTATACACGACTGAAACCCGTTAATGCCTCTATATAAACTTTTAAGGCTGGCAATTGGGTGTGAAGACCCGCCCATCCTGTGGTCACCCAAGACAAACCTTGTATACAAGTTTCCTTTGCTTATTAAACCTGCCGTCTACCAATCTGGAGTGGCCTGCCTCTTTTTGGGTCTCTCATTGCCCTCCAAATATGGGGACTAGTTTCAGATTACACCTAGGAAGCTCCAGAAGAGTTTGTAAACCAACACATGGATGCTGTAGATTTTATCCTGAAAATGTACTTTTTCCCCAATACTTGGAATCTCAGAAGAGTCCACACGGGGCACTAAGAGTCCACACCGGCCATCTCCCCCATCCTGGGCAACATCCATGAGTCCACAGTTCCAATCTGTGCCTGCTACTTCTGTGGATCTGTGGATTTATCATCCACAATTATGAACCAACCTACCACATTGTGGCCCGATAATTTTTACATATCAGGCAATGATAGGTTCTGGAAAAGAGTTCCCACAGGAGAACTGGAGAGAAGCCTATACAAGTACAAAAGAAAAAGTAATAACAAAATTCATAAAATCATGGCAGACGTAGTAACTATTTTTGGTGAGTCAAGAAGAATTTCAAAGAGAAATTATATTTTTTCTGAGACTTGAAGAAATTTTACTGTTTCTTTATGTTGGTTATTTACCCTTAGATCTTCACCCCCATTTAATTTAGGAAGAGTTCTTGATACAAACTAAGGACAGACTGTGGACCACTTTTTTTTTTTTTTAGTTTTTATTTATTTATTTGACAGAGAGAGACATAGCGAGAGAGGGAACACAAGTAGGGGGAGTGGGAGAGGGAGAAGCAGGCTTCCCGCCTAGGAGGGAGCCCAATATGGGGCTTGATCCCAGGACCCTGGGATCATGACCTGAGCCAAAGGCAGATGCTTAACAACTGAGCCACCCAGGTGCCCCAGTGGACTGCTTTTAAGGAATACCTTACTTTCTTTCATCCCCAATAATGGCAAGATAGAATTTTTGCTGGGAAGAACAAAAGCTTCTTCCTATGTAGTGGAAGTACTTACTCCAAGTAAAACCAGGAGCTGATACATCCAGAAAGTAATTTGGGATGAATGAGTTTTAAAAATTGTTTGCAATTAAACTTTTGACATTTATAGTAATTTTTGCTCATTCATTCACTCATTCTTTACTTTAGAAAAGATTTATCAAATGTCTATTATCTATTTTTTTAAGATTTAATTAATTTATTTGAGAGAGAGAGAGAGAGAAAAAGCATGAGTCGGGGGAGGGGCAGAGGGAGAGGGAGAAGCAAACTCCCTGCTAAGCAGGAAGCCCCATGTGGGACTTGATCCTAGGACCCTAAGATCATGACCTGAACCAAAGTCAGATGCTTAACAGACTGAGCCACCCAGGAGCCCAGTTGTCTACTAAATATTGGTTCTTGCACCTTGAAGGTAGACATTTATAGCAGGTCTTACCAGGGTGTTGTCCTCTTGATAGTAAGAGATAGTAAGATGATCAGCAAATCATTTCCTTTTGTTTTGAAGACTCTGGCTGTCCTCACATTTCTCCTAATGCCCCAGGTCACTTCCTCTTGCCTACACCCACATGACATTCGCAATGAGAAGGCTCCTCTCTGGGCCAGTTTTTGAAAGACCATAAAGCACTACTAATTTTCTCCAAAGTTACCTCAAAAATAGTTCTGGAATTCTCTTCACTAAAATTCCTCTGAATCCTACAACACTAATTGATCAAAGTGTGGTCTTATCTTTTAATTTGTTTCCAAAAAGGCGAAAAGATGATATAATGGAACTTCCGTTGTAGACTTGAAAATGTCTTATCTTTCAGTGATGGATTTACAAATGTTCTGGTTCAAGTGACTTACAACAAACTATTCTTCCACCTTTTTTGTTAGAAACCATTGTTTTCATGAGAAAATCAAATGTTACTGACATCAGTTTGCTTGTTGCATTTTGCATGCAGCCAACTGTAAACACAGGGACCATTAGCATATTCTTATTATATATGTAATGTGAAAAGTGGGCCCTCTGTTTTGTAACTCCTCGAGAATAGGCATCTTGCTTTGTTCACCTCCCTGTTCCCAGTGACTGTTGGAATTCTTTGTCCATAGAAATGCTCAATGACAGTTTGCTCAAAGAGTAAAGTTTTAGAATAGAGGTAGTCTATGTTTCTTGACAAATTACAATGATAAAAAAATTAAGTTATAAGAAAAAACTCAGACTATTCCCACATTCACCAGAGAAGCACAGGGGAGGGGAGATAATGGGCAAAGGCAAGATATCTGGTCTATCTGAAGTTGCATATACAGCCAATTTTAAGAGTGGAATGAAGCCAGGTTACAGATAATCCACTTAAATTTCTATGACTGGCATACATGTAGATGTTAAGTAGAACTTTCATTGATATCGTGGGACTCTAGTCCCTTAAATATAAGCATAGTTTAATCATGGCCAAGAAGGAGATAATATGTTCAGTCTTGGCACTTGGCTCCTCCTTTCCTTTATTTTAATGAGAATAATATTTTTTAGTTGAGCTCTTTTTTCCCTGAGGGGCCATGGCACCAAACCTGCTGTTTTTATAAGGTTTATGAGGACTTAGACTTATACAGTTTCCCTCAGCATTGCTGTACTCAAAGACAATTATTAGTGGATGGGAACATCAAGCAATTTTATGTGAGATTTTTAAATGATGCATTTCAAATCATTCTTTACAAGATACAGCCTTAGCTTTATGAGGAATTAGCCCATAGCAGATCCCTGCCCTTTACATTCTGATTTTCAAAATTAATGATTCAGAATAAAATGTATGACTTGTAACTGAAATATAAAGTGAGCCATATAACAATTCTCTGAAATAGGTGGATGGGTCACTACTATCCCCATTATATACTTAACAAAATTAAAGCAAATTTCTAATGCTCATCTGGTTGTTAAATGGAGGAATCAAGCCTTTAAATTAGATGGTTCAGTTTCAAATCCAGTGTACTTACCATTATCCCCACCTCTCCTTCCGCCTCAATCACATGGTTCATTGTATAAAGCAAATGTCATGAGTTTTGGTTTTTCTTATTCAATGCAGTGATACTAAATAAAAAAATAATAAAATAAGTAAGAGAGACTGAGAGAAGACTATAGTAGGGAGAAAAAGAGTTCTATTTTTTAATGACAGGATTGCAAACTTGAATAATATATATTCTTTTTTTTCTCTTAAAATTTTTTTTATTATTATGTTATGTTAATCACCATACATTACATCATTAGTTTTTGATGTAGTGTTCCATGATTCATTGTTTGTATATAACACCCAGTGCTCCATGCAGAACGTGCACTCTTTAATACCCATCAGCAGACTAACCCATCCTCCCACCCCCCTCCCCTCTAGAACCCTCAGTTTGTTTTTCAGAGTTCATCGTTTCTCATAGTTTGTCTCCCCCTCTGATTTTCCCCCTTCATTCTTCCCCTCCTGCTATCTTCTTTTTTTTTTTTTTTTGAATAATATATATTCTGAATAGAGTTAAGGCACAAATAACTTTAGAGGATCTGAAGTGATAAGAATTAACATCGATATGGTTAATTGTAAAAAGATCACTTTATGTTTTTGAATTATATTACCTAATATTCTAACCCATTTAAGAGACAAAAATTAGAGACCTTTTAAAACAAGAACTAATTCTGGAGAAACAAAAATTAAAAATTTTAAAATAATAAAATAATAATGACCTTTATCCCATGCGAAAGAAATTGTTTTATGTTAAATTTAACAGGTTTCCTTGTTGGTAAATGAGCTGAGAAGGTGGAACTCCAGAAAATCCACAGTAAACGTGATATGAATGTTAATGCTGCCAGTTGGGGATACTCCAGAATTTGGGGTATAGAGCATCTCTTGGAGTTTCTGGGCCCAGGAAAAGATCTGATAACCGAGGGGAGGCCCCAGGCAAGCTGGACAGAGCTGATTAAACGGGTATGTGAAGCACAGATCTGCCTAGTGCCGATAACCTTGACCCATACAAGAACCCTGCAAATTACTCCCGCCCTTGCAAAAGGGTAGGTAAGACTCCTCTCTGATGAAGTCGGGGGTGCACTCCAGCTTCATCTGCAGCTGCTCAGCACTCACTCACCTACAGAGCAGCATATAATTTTAAAGATAGCAGAGGGCTCTAAATCTCCACTGCATTCGAATCAGAGTCTCTATGTTGTCAGAGCCAATGAGCATTCTTGGAAAACTATAAAAGTAGCAAGAAGGTCAGGGTTCCAAGTGTTAAACCACTAGGATCTAAGATGTTCTCATCATGTCCCTCTGTCAGTCCCAAGGGCACCCTGATCCTCGCCCCAACGTGGTGGTGCTCAGGGGACTACAGTGACTTGATCAGCCTAGAAGGACACAGAAGATGGGGCGGGGCTGAGCCTCAAGGGCAGCTGCCGGACTAGCACCTAGAGTGCAGCCAGAGAAGCTTTTCCCATGAGTCTCCTCTGGCTGAAATGGCTGAAAACTCAAAGAACACTGGGTTATGATGCATAAAATCTCTTCCCTGACTCTTGCACACTTCCACGTTGCTCCCTGCTCTAAAGACTATTGTTCTTACCTACTTTTATTTTATTATTTCATGGTGACCAATCCTGCTGATGGGGACCTGTTATTTCTTTGGTCATAAGGTTATCACAGGGTTGGCACCATTGGTGAGAAGATTCTGGAACAGGACAACCAGAGATGTTGATGAATTAAGAGAAGCTTAGCTAGAACAGATAAAGAACAGGGTGGCATGATGGTGATACTCACAGGGACTTGACTCTTTGTTTGCATACGTACAAACCAAAAGCCATGGGATGGGATGCCTCTCAGACCCTACCTCTGTTCACAAATAAAAATAGGGATGGTAATACCTGCTTCACAGAATCTTCTAAAGATTAGAAATTAATGTGAATCAATCATGTCAACATAAAAATTATAGATAATTGATGGTGGTTCTTATCTCTTAGATAAAGATTCTTTTTAAAGATTTTACTTATTTATTTGAGAGAGAGAGAGAGAGCACGAGTGGGGGTGGGGGCAGGGGCAGAGGGAGAGGGAGAAGCAAGCTCCCCACTGAGCAGAGAGCTTGACCCCCTGGGCCCTGGGATCATGACCTGAGCCAAAGGCAGATGCTTAACCGACTGAGCCACCCAGGCACCCCTCTCTTAGATACTAAGATTTTAGAATGTCTTCTCCCCACCCCAATTCCATCAGAGGTTCCTTGGTGCATGTGATATAATTCATTCTCTAAGAGTTGTGTTCCTGCCTTTAATACTCCAGTATATTTGAATATAATGAAATAATATGGAAAAGTAAAGCAATACTAGACTTTCAAGAAAAGAATTTAAAGCTCTCTTAGTTGAAGGAGAGAGAAGAGGGGAACCAGAAATGTAGAACCCAGCTCTACTCTAGTAGAACATGAAGCTGGGGTATATAAGCTGGAATCACACTAGAATGAAGTGTGGGGAGCATATCTAGCTCGGGTAGTCCTCTGCTTTGTAGGAGGGCCCGAAGCCATCCTACTATTTTCTTTTTGTTTGTTTGTTTCATTTTGTAAAGTTGCCAAAAAGAACTATGCCTTTGGAGAAGAATTTCAGCTTCCCTTTCTCTCCATTAAAAGTAATTCATAAAACAGGATGACTTTTATCCAACATTTTAGAACTCTGTCCCATTTTCAAAAATTTTGCGATTTCATTAGTTTGTCAAACAAGGTATCCTAATTTTTGCTTCATGAAATACAAATAAACACGCATATATCTTACTTCCTTCATTCCTTCCATTTGAATGATTAAGGGTACAGCTAAATCAGATTTTTAAAAACCCAATCTATAAAGCCAGGAATAAAATTTTCTTCCTATTTTGGCAAAGGCTCTACAGAGAGATTTAGGATATCTTGTTAATTTAAAGGCTGTTAAAAATCTGCAGCTGGGTTTTCATGAAGTTGTTGAGTTGTATTTCCCAGAGATAGGTTGGACAAGAACCTATGTATACCCTGAATTCCTGTCATTCTGCAGAGTCCAAAGATTGGGTGATCCAGAGTTCCATCCTGATTTACCATTCTCAGACATGGACTCTAAGACTAATCAAAGAAACACAACAGAATTTTAACACAGCCAGTTTATCTTACATCTATAACTGTTTTTTCTTTCTAATTTTTCATTTAAAAACCTGACTTTTATGAAGTCTTATTGAGAAACTTTTGGAGCCACGGTCTCTCTGAACTGCTGAATCACCCAGCATCTGTGTAAGTTAGCAGCTCCTTCGGCTGGACCTGTCGTCTCCTGAAGATAACGTGTGGACCTGTCTCCTGAAGATAACGCGGACTGTAGCTGGCGGGATTCTAGCCCCAAGGCTCTTTTTTGACTCTTCTACATATGTAATGTTTCTTTCATCTTTATCTGAAGAAGACTAGACAATTTCATGAGAATTGTCTCTCTTTGTCTTCTTCCTCTCTTTTGGATACATTTTATCTTGCCAGGTTCTTGACCTTTCCGAAAAGTGAAGCACTTTCCAAAGGAAACTGTGAGTACAGAATTCTTTGTAGTACAATTTGTCACTGATATGATTAGGAAAGCTGTCTCTTTTGAACTTTCTGCACTGTATTTGATAGAATCTATAAGAATTGCTTCTTGGCTTTTAAGAACTAGAGAAGCTTAATTTTAACTCTTTTTGTAATATTTCACTTTAAAGAATGACCTTGAGCTTGTGCCTACACAGCATCAAAACCTAGCAATGACCTGTTTACATGGGTTCATGTAGAGAACAAATAGGTAACTTGGGGCAAAATAATACACAAGCAAGATCTGGGCTCCTTAGAATGATTTCATTCTGTAGCCAAACTAATAAAGGCCATCCACAAAGTGGCAATTATATTTTGGGAGGAAGAAGATGAAAATTTGAACTTGGTATTCAGTGTTCTGGCTGAGGTAAGCTGGGGGAAACTGCCCATATCCAGATGAATGAAGGTAAGCCCTATGGAGATTTCAGAGGATATTGCCCCAAATAGGTCAGATTCCACTTATGTCGTTTTACAGTATAACGTTTTACATTGAAAAAGCCAATTATTGGGATGCTAATAATTTGAAATTTATAACAATTGGATAAAGGATGTGCTGAACTTTTTGTTTGTAGTGTTTCTGAATAAAGCAAATAAAAAGGGTAAACAATATATGAGCTATATTTTATGTAAAAAAACAAACATTTCCAAATGTTTGTGTATGCCATTCATCAAGTTTATTACAAACCATGTTTAGTTATTCATTAGATTAAATTCAGAATGATCAGTGCATGTCAACACTTTTTTAACCTTTGAAAAGAAAATAAAATTACATCTCTTTTTTATTCCTCTGAAATGGGTGATTTTGCTAATTCAAACTTGTCTCCCATCATTCATCCAAATTAATTCTATTTATAGAACTTAGTAAATGTAGTCACACATTTATGTGAAAAGTTGGAAAAATGTTCTGAATGATATACAATTATTAGCCTAAAGGGTGGCTACATGTGATTGAAGTTATGTAAATATCCTAGAGCCCTTGTGACAACAGGCTTTTACAGGCTTCAAGACATACGAATGTAAGTTCAACACGAGTAAATGCCTTGGGACATAGAAAAGGGACATCACAGAGATTTGAGAACCAGCAAGAGATAGAAAATTTTTAACTTTCAGGCTATGGAGAGCGGTGGACCGAAGGTGCTGGAAACAGCGGAGGAGATCCAGGAAAGGCGTCAGGAGGTGTTGACTCGCTACAAGAGGTTCAAGGAGCTGGTTGCTGAGAGGGGTCAGAAGCTTGAAGATTCCTATCACTACCAGGTTTTCAGACGAGATGCAGATGACCTAGAGAAGTGGATCTTGGAGAAACTCAAGATCGCAGATGATAAGAGCTATGAAGACCCAACTAACATACAGGTACTCCGTTCCTGTGACTTCCCCAGAACAGACTCTAAGATCTCCAGGGAGGGAAACATTCTTGTAATGTAAGTGCGTATTTAGTTAAATGCCAGGACATAATGTCATAGAAAGGGCAGACTACCTGTTAGGGACCATAATTCTGCCTCTAAATGGCCCGTGTCTTTAACTTCTTAAGCCCATGTCTTATGTACAGAGGAAACTCACTCTGTGACTGTATTCTTAGTCTGAAGTTAAGCTATGGGCATAACAGTGACTGAGAGTTCCAAGAAGTTATGACACACCAGGCAGCTTTAATATTTTGAGGTGAAGAAATGTCAGTGCTTTCACTCTGCTCAGGATAGTAGTTCAGTGGAATTTTTCCTGGGTTTCTCCCAAGGGGCTATCGTGCCCTTGCTCAGTCCACATGACAGGTGTAAGGAGGAGGGCTTGGGTGGAGGCTCCTCTCCTCCTTCTATTACAGCATGTGACAGAGTCATGACCAGAAGAAAGGGTTACCTGCTTAAAAGGGGTAATTGACTTTGGAGAGGAAGCACCTGGATCAAGAACAAAGTGTTATCTATTAAAAGGATTGATACATATATGACAATAAGAGTATTATCTGATAAGCAGAAACCTCTCAATTAAAAAAAAAAGCCATTATTGTAATGATCATCTTTATTGTCTTCAACTTGCCATAGCACTTCCTCCTCTCTTCTGAAGAGGAACAAATGTGGGACATCTTTTCATTCCCACCAATGGCAACTGAGACTTAAAAATAACAAGGTATATACTGGAAACTCCCTAAAGTCAATGGGGACAGGACAAAACATTTCTCTGTGGCCCCTGACTTTGAGCCTGGGCTGAAGTGGCCATTTCTTTTAGGATGTGACTTCTCCATCTCTGGTCATGGGTTATCAATTTATCTAGGTTGTGAAACAAGTAGTTCTGCCCCAAAGTAAGAAAAGGAACCAAAAAACCCCTTTATGGTCCAAGGACACTAGGCTTCATTAGTGATAGGCTTCATAACTTCTGATTTCTAAACTTCAGGGCAAGTATCTGAAACATGAATCCTTCGAAGCAGAAGTACAAGCAAAATCAAGGGTCATTCCTGAACTGGAAGAAATCAGGGAAACCCGATTTGCTGAGGGGCATTTTGCCCATGAGGACACCAAGGTAAACGTATGGTAGGACTCTGTAAGAGATGTTTCCAATTGTTGATTATGTTAGCAGAGTTTTAATTGATTATGCCAGGTATAAAGCTAGATGGAGCTGGGGTTCCTGCTTCTTGTCTTCCACTGGGGTTGGGCAGGAAAGGTGGTGGGCATCCTCATGTCCCCTGGGGCAAGAAGAAGAGAGCTATGATACAAAACGTATCCTGGGATAGCATCACATTCCTCCCTGGCGACCGCAGGATAACTTGGCTTACGATCAAGCCCTCTTCAACCTAGTTCCATGTGTCCCAGATGAACTGGCTTTCCCAAATGTCATTGCTAATGATTTCTTCTGACCTCAAAGTCCTTGTTCTTTAGACTCTTCAAACAAGGGATGCTCTGCCATGTGAATCTTCTTTGAAATATCTCTCCCTTGTCTGTGGTACCTCCTTCTCTTCACAGCCCCCACGCTGTGACTAATATTAAAGTTCTCAAACTCCACTCTTCTTCCCATTTCGAAAAACTCCTAAAATACCTTGTCTTCAGAAGATCTTCCCTGAACACCGAGGACTGAAGACCACCACCACTTTGAAATCCATTACTAATGTATCAACTCTTTCCTGACTTAATTCACACAATTTTCCAACATGTTTGTGTTGATAGAGTCAATTCAGGATCTTTTCTGAATGAGTGGATTTGTTTGTTTGTTTTTACTGTTGAAGTATTTTTGAAATTGTCACACCAAATTTTGTGACATATTTAAAAATTGGTTCTGGTCTTTCTACATTTAGCATACAAATTCTAGTCCATTTTACTGTCAACAAGATATGGTCAGAGAACACAGACTTTAACCAGAAGAAAACCTTATTGAAAAGAAGAGTCTGTAACAAGAAAAATCTCAAAATTTATGTATTGATAAAAAATAGAAATTATTTTTGTATTGTTCACAGCTTTTTTTGCCACCAATCCCCTACATTAATTAAAATCGTTGAGAAATATTTGAGACATTGTCACAACTATCAGAGTCACTGTGCTCCATCAGACCACAGCACTGGAGGATTCAGAGAGAAATGTGGTTTATGGGCTACTGTAAACAATGGAGTAGTTGAAAAATACAAGATTCTTTTGGACATGACATAGAGAGTACCTTCAATTTGACAAGCTATGTAATTCATGATCTTCTAAGCTAACCTGGCATAAAAGCCTGCAATTACATAGTCTCAAAATTCTCTTATTGCTTTGGTGCCACTAATTTCCATTATAAATTAGCAACATCGTAGCTCTTACTCTTTCCAGCAGACAATTCATGCTAGATTTCTTCTATGACTTGCCAGTACTTAGAACACCCTCTGCCTGTCATCTACCTGTCAAAATCCTATCTGTTCCTCAAGCTTCAATTCAAACCAAGCACTGTTATAGGAGTCCTTTCCATCCTGTCTCATTGTTTATAATCATTTCATCCTCTAAAACCTCAAAGCATTTTTACATTTTTTTCTCTTATGGCAGATCACGTGTGGCTTGGTTTAACAGCTACTCCCATGCATATCGATTTCCTCCTTTAAATATCTGTTGAGCAATTACTGCACGGGAGAATGCAGTTTTTATCCAGGCCCCTCTCTGCACGCACCTCCATGTCTGTACCTGCTCCACAGCAGGTAGAGTACCTCAGCAGTTTTGCGTCTCCTCCCAAAGGCCCATCTGGAAGAGCTGCACAAACTATGGGACCTGCTGGTGGAACTGACCCAGGAGAGGGGCGCCCTGCTGCTGCGGGCCCTGAAGCTCCAGCAGTACCTGCAGGAGTGCACTGACATCTTGGAGTGGATCGGAGACAAGGTACGGGACCCCACAGGACACAAGCGGGACTTCCCATCCCTGTCCCAGGCACCCCCCAGCGATCTAACGCAGGCTGCTCAGAAAGCAGTCAGGATGTCTGTTCCTGGACTTTGTTCCTTGAAAGAAGCAATTTTGGCAAAGATTTAGGGGTATCCTGGAGATCACTGACATTGTGTGTGGGGAAAAGTGCCCTAGGCTTGTCCCCGTCTACCTTCCGTGACCCTTAGCTCCTCCTCCTAAATTTTTCCTCTTACTCTGGGTTCAGGCTGAGAGTGTTGCCCCGTCTTTTCCTAAAGGCTGCCTCTCAGTACCTGTAACTAAGGGGGTTTCTATTTTTTGAAACACTTGAAGAATAATCCTGTGGTTGACTGAAGATACACCCAAGTAAGTACTTAGCGTGGTGCTTTTGCAGATACTCAGTGTGTTGAATTGAGTAGAATCAGGATGAATGTATTTTTCATGTTCCAGAACACAAAAGCGTGCTTCCAGGAGCTTTGGCCAACAATGTTCCTGTTCTTTCTGAAGGATTACCCCAAAGAGCAATGGCCCCTGGACCAGGGAACCCCCTCAGGAAATACATTCCTGCTTCCGGCTCTTTTCTGAAGGGCTTCTCCTCTCCACCAGCCTCTCCTTCTGAGCTCTCCTGCGAGTGTGGGCAATGGTTCTGGGCATTTGAACTACAGAAACTTTGCTGGTGACTCAACAGACTTTCCTTGCTCGCAGGAGGCTATAGTGACGTCAGTGGAGCTGGGTGAGGACTGGGAGCGCACGGAGGTTCTGCATAAGAAGTTTGAGGAGTTCCAAACAGACCTGGAAGCTCGACGGGAGAAAGTGGACGGAATAAACCAGTATGCCAATGAGTGTGCTGAGGTGAGGTGGGGAGCAAAGGTTCAGTGCAAGGCAAAGGTTCTGGTATTCAAAACCTTCCAGCCATCAGTAGGTGGGACATGAAGGACATAGGACACTGTGAGAAAACAGGGATGCATGTCCCTGTGGTAACATGCCTGGGGCGGTTTCCTCTCCTGTCTGGGTCATCTCTTGCCAGGCTATGGAAATAGAGGTATGAGCAGGAGAGACAGTGTATGTGTGTGCACGTAGGTGTGCACGTGAATGTGTGCAGAGGAACTAGACCCACAACTTAGTAACTCCCGGACAGAACACCCATCACTCGTGTTTATGCTGCACCCTTTCCTCATGAAGAAGAACCAGAATAAAGTAGCAAAGAATATAAAATAATGGTGGGCTATCGTAATGTATATGATGTCATTATACATAATTTTTTTTGTGAGTGGGGGAAGGGAGGCAGTTTTACCGTCATTCACTTAAGACGATGTTTAAATAAATTTTCAATTTCACTAGGATATGTGGGAAAAATGGGGAGCCAGTCTGACTTTTTGTGCCGTAAGGGGATTAGAAATTCTGACCGTTGGCTGTTGTGCTTTTGGTTTCATCATCACTGCAGCTCTAGTACGGGACACCCCTTCTCTATTAACGGAACCGAGACTTCGGGATGAATGGGTACTTGATTAGGGGAAGTAAACTCTCTCTCCGCCACCTTTGTCTCATTGTGAAAGTTTCTCGGTTTTTCAGTACTATCTAATACACCATCCCCAAACTTCAAACAACAAACATGTCATTTTTACTGGATTCAGTGATTCAGCTGCTCAGCTAGGCAATTCTCCTGATCCCACCTTAAGTGGCTGCAGTTATTTGGTGGCTTAATTGGAGTGGAGGGTCTAAAATGGCCTTGGTCCCATGTCTGGGGTGTTGGCTCTCACTTTCCAGCACAGCATGCTTTTTTATGTGTCAGTGTTCCAAAGATAAGAAAGCTGAAGGGCATCTTGAGGCCGAGGGGCAGGAGCTCATATCATTTCTGCCGCATTCTATGGTAAGCCAGGCATAGGCCAACCCAGATCCAAAGCCTGAGGAAATGGACTTCCCTTCTTGCAAGGAGGGCTTCATGGCAAAATAACACGGCCATTTTATCTAATCTACCATAGGAAGGATTAATCCAATACAGAGTGTGTCCTCTGCTCTTGTGGAGTGGAACCCACGCAGCTACAAATACAAAAGGGCCATAAATTCGACAAAGAGAATGTAGAAAATTCTGTCTGGAGAGGCTTCAGAATGGGAATGGAAATTCCAAGAGACAGGGACAGAAGGAGTAGAAAGACTTGGATGCATAGGAACTGCTCGAAATTGCCAAGTGTCAAAATAGGCTGATGCCATTAACTTAATCTAGTGTTCATGAATCTCAGTGCTTCAGATGGGTTGCAATGATGTATGAAATTTTCTGCAAAATTAAATGTGTGTGCATGTGTGTATAATTCTGGGAAGAGGGAAACATCTCTTGTTAGATTCTCAAAGGTGTCAGGACCCCAAAGGAATTAAGAACCACAGTAGTAGAGTTTTAGAAAGTAAAGTCCTATTTCGCAGAGGGAATTTTTTCTTCCTGGGTTTTCAGGGGACTTGGCAGGCATCAACAAGGTGGAATTCTGAAAATAACATCATGGCTGGGCAATCTGTGTTAACAGTCTGCCCCAGTGCTGTGAGCAAAAGACAGATACGGTATCTGGTGGGTTGGCTTCTAGATTTTGGTAAAGCTAAGGCACAGGGCTACGGTGAAGATTGGTATCTGGCTAAATGGTCATTCTCCATGCCTGGCAAAGTACGAACCAGTGTGAAATGAGAAGTGTCCAATGATTTTTGGAATAGGCTCACCTTTGCCTAACTCAAGCCCCAGTTTCCTCTTCCAGGAGAACCATCCTGAGTTGCCCTTGATCAGGCTGAAGCAGGATGAGGTGAACACCGCCTGGAAGCGTCTCCTCAATCTGGCTCTGCAACGACAGGCAACACTGTCCAGTGCTGCAGACCTCCAGCGATTCAGAAGGTATGACTTTGGCCAACACATTATGGGAAACTCTGCAACAGCACCATGTTCGTACTTGTGCTAGCCTCTGGCTACTGTTAGCAGTTAGTGGCCAGTATCTCAAACCAAAGTAAATCATGTGCTGGCACTTCAGGAGGCAAGGGAGAGTGTAGTTAAGGCAGCTGTGACTCAGCCCATAGCCAAGTGTGTGATGACTAGAGCCCAAAGCAATAAAACTAGCACAGGTGAATTAGTGATGGAAGTGTTGTAGAGACAAGGAATGCATATTAGGAACTGGATGGGGGTGGAAGGTTGAGTGGGAAGAAAAAAGACAGCAAGAGCTGACCCAGATATGGGAAGGATATCTAGAGGCCCAATGACCAGATAATGCCCAGGCCTCTACATCTCAATGGAAACCATTAAAGGCGAGACCTCTTTACATTACTTTTTCTAGTGAGTAGGAATTCAAGGTAATTGTTAGCTGAGTGAACCAGGGTGGTCTTTGCTCTGTACGTTGTTTGCCCTGGAATGCCTGCCATTTTCTTTGTTGGGACTCATCTGGCTGTCTGGCAGGGATGTGACTGAAGCCATCCAGTGGATCAAAGAGAAGGAGCCTCAGGTCACCTCTGAGGACTATGGGAAAGACCTTGTTAGCTCTGAGGCCCTGTTTCATAGTCACAAGGGCCTTGAGAGGAGCCTTGCAGTCATGGAGGACAAGGTAAGCCACTGTTGGAAGCCTGGCTGGCCTCTTGGGCTGAAAGAGGCATTTGGTGGGTACCTTGCTCCAGAGGACACAGTAAATTCACTATTTTGATAAAGGATAAATTCCTTATCCCTGAATATACTTCATCATTCTAGTTCATAACTTATACATGGACATTGGATGTCCTTTATTTTTATTTAAACATACATACATGTTTTATATACTCTTGTGTTTTTTGTAATGTACTTCATGATTTAAAAACAAAAAGGATAACTCCAAGAATAGTTTCCTAATCTCATTCAGTACCTGCAGTCAGAGAATCTTTCCTTTGGTCAAACTACACTTCTGTCAGTTCCAGCTGAATCCTATTTCTTTTTGTTCTTCACTCAGTGGATAAGGGAAGAAATTTCTCCTTCTTCTTCTACTTCTCACCCTCCTCCTCCTCCTCCTCCTTCCTCTGCTTCTCCCTCTCCCTCTCCTCCTCCTCCTCCTTCTCCTTCTTCTTCTTCTTCCAAATAAACTCAGAAACACCTAGAGCATGTTAGTACATCCATTTTTGGGTTCTCTTCTGAAAGCTGGAAGACCCTAGTCCCTATCCCTAGAGGAGTAGACATAGGCATGTTTGAACTTGGAGCAAGCCCCTACTCCTGACTGGCTCCCATCCTTGCTTCTTCCCCTTACAACATCACCCATAACCTCAACAAACTCCTCCAGAGTGTGTACAGTGGAGTCAGCCCACTGAAGGTCCCCACGTGCTGCTCCCTGACCATAGCTTTGTCCCTGGAGCCAGTTTCTGAAAACTATTCCATTATTCTACTTCCTTCATTCTTGCTCCATTTTTGTATTTTGTATTTTTTTCACCTAATAATGAATAATAAAATCCCATAATTTGATGCATAATGATAATGAAATTTTAAATCCTAGACAACACCTGGTTATAGTTAAATATAATGAAAGCACTAATGGTAACATGTGCAAAGTCACCCATATCTACATTTTTTACCCCAGTGGCCTTGCTCCTTAGGAATTGTTCTCAGAATGGTCTGGCATTGCTGGAATTCTTGGCAGGAATTCTCCTGGGCAAAAGTATTTCTCTGATTCCCACAACAGTATTTATGGAAACAGTATAGAGGATGGTGAAGGACAGTCTGAGGTCTAAACCTTGCTTCTGACACTTAGTAGCTAAATGACTTTGAACAAATAAAATACTCTACCTCTCAGTTTTCACATAAAGGAGGAAATAAGAATAGTTTCTACCTCTGAGTATTATTTTAAAAAGATGATAAAACAAGTAAATGCATGTGAAGTGCTGAGCAGTAAGCACTCAATAAGAGACAAAAGTGGTCAGTAAATTATTATTGCTGATATAGTATGTTAGCATATTAATATAAAATTATCAAAAGTAAGTATGTTATCAGTATTAATATGGTCGTTTTGTCAGATCTCTCCCATAAAACTTTGTCAGGATGAATCAGAGTGCTTGGATTTCCCACTAGATTTCTTTTTCATCCCAAAGGTGAAGGAGTTATGTGCCAAAGCGGACAAGCTGAAGCTTTCCCATCCTCCAGAGGCATCTCAGATCCAACAGATGAAAGAGGATCTGGTCTCCAACTGGGAGCACATTCGAGCCTTGGCTACCAACAGATATGCGAAGCTGGAGGCTTCTTGTGGGTGGGAAATCCTTCCTCTCTGTTGCTCTATCTCTACAGGGTTTGGATATAACATCAAAAGCAGAAAGTAAGAGTGAAAAGAATCAAATAATGAGGGACTCAGCCCTCCTGCCTAGTCGGTGGTAGAGGCAAAAAAAGCTTTATTTGTTAAGGGAAGTTCTCTTCGGGCTGACATAACACCCAGCATGCTACCTCCCCCCCGCACCGCACCCCATCGGTCTTCCTCTACTTAGAAAGTTGTAGAATGCTATCAAGTGGCCCAAGGACCTGGAAAAGCAATTGAAGAAACATCAAAATCCCTGGCCCTAGCTTAGGAACTGAAATAAATTTCCAAGCTGAAGGGTGTAAAATTAAATCTAGAATTATTTCCTGAATGTGGGTTAGCTTGCCAAAAAGCTGGGTATCATTTCAGTAGTTAATGATTATAGTTAGTCATTAAAACACCAGAAAGCAGTGTTTATCTTACTTTTACAATTCCAAATTAACTGGTGAGCATTTAATTATTTGAATAGGTAACTGTTTTAGTGGTTTTGTTTTTAGCAATAGAGTTAGGGGTGACTTAGGCGCACGAGGGCTCCTAACCTTAACTCTGGTCCCCTTTCCTGCTAGGTGCTCCCTGTTATTTATATGCCATGTCTTATTTACTGGCCTCGTTGGGAGTACTTTACTCCACTTCAAGTCCCTTTGGGGTGGTGTGACCTTGTGATGTTGGAGAAGCACTGCCCAGGTGCCTCATCACACAATGACACATCCATCCCAAGAGTCAGCAGCCTGGAGTCAAGGACAATCTGCCCAACCTGACCCACTAAAGGAACCGGAAACCCATCAGGGGGATGGAAGGGGTAGGATTAGGGTGAGGAGAACATTGCACATCTTACCTCAACCCAACCCTAACTCTTGGCTCAAAGTCCACTTACACCTGGTTTCTCCTTCCTGTCCTTTACCTTACCTTCCCTGCAGGTACCAGAGGTTCTTATCTGACTATGAGGAGCTATCAGGCTGGATGAAGGAGAAGACCGCTCTGATCAGTGCTGATGAGCTGCCCACAGATGTGGCTAGTGGGGAGGCCTTGCTGGACCGGCATCGACAACACAAGGTAGACAGGAAGAGCCCCCCCACCCCCTGAGGGAGGAAGAGGGAGGGGCCAAGAGTGCCAGAAGTTTTCTTGCTGCATTTTAAGACATTTTGCCTTGTGGCCGTAGCACGAGATTGACTCTTATGATGAGCGATTCCAATCTGCTGATGAGACTGGTCAGGCTCTGCTGGATGCTAGTCACGAAGCCTCTGATGAAGTTCGGGAAAAGGTAATCCAGTTTAACAATGTGTGAAATTTTGATACATATTTAGCCCCACTTAATCTCGTAATAATATAATAATCTCTGAATAGGACAAGAAGTCCTATGGACATCTTAATATTAACCCAATTTTCACATATTGCAACCTTCCTTCACATATTGCTTTAGCTAAGTCGAGCCGTCTGCAATTCTCAGGATGTGATGTGTGCTTGCTCACCCCTGAGCCTCTATTTCCTGAACCTATCTGATTTCATCAACCTGCCTTCTACCTAATTCGAAACCTCCATACCATTGTGCCTCATCATACATGCTCTGTTCTATCGCTCTTCCATGCTCACCTCTAGATTGAGGACTGCACCTATTTGAGGACTGCACCTATTCCTCTTTGCATTCCTTGATGCCTGGCACGTGGCTGGCTTTGTTCTCTCCTATACAACTTCAAATCACACTGATTTTCCCATATCGGTGTTTCTCAAATCTACATTAAATAATAGGAAAGCTTTCAACGTCAGAATCCCACTGACTGAACAATCAGGTTTGCCCATCATCCTAATCTCCTGGATCAAAAGGACTCACCTCAACCCCATCACCCCTGAGAGGTTTTACTTCAGTCACAGAGTCACAGGAACTCCTTGGGATGATCATTAAAATAAGATTTGTAGGCTTTTTTGCATCTCATTAGATTCCAAGCATAGCTTCTAGAGATGGTGGATGGATGAGGCTGAGATGGCCATATTTTGAATTCATCCAGAACTCTATGGGAAAGATATAATAAGATTTTTATTTTTAACAATTTCCTGCCCAAGGAAACCTAAATCTTTGCCCACATACCTATATTTCTGGGATTCTGAGAATCTGTGCTGCCTTTTTGATGGCGTTAACACAGCAGTGGTGCTAATTAGCTGGAATTTCTGGGGCAGATGTGTGAGCAGGAACAAAGGCTCTTACGGGTTTGAGAATGTTACCCTTCCCTTTCCTTAGTGGTTCTTATTTGCTTTCAGAAGAGAATGCGAACTTCTCAGTCTGATCACTTAAGTGCTCTATAAACGTCAATTTCATCAAGCGTCCACCTTTTTTAGACACTGCACTTTTCTCTGGAGCACTTTGTATAATCTAACAAGTACTTGGAGTAATTGTGCGCTCATGGTATGTCCTCCTGGAATCCTGATCCCCCTCCCCACCCTTTAAATCTCTGTTTGGTATGATGCTTTCCACACTTCTACTCTCTGTGTCTTCCAATCAGAATTCATCTTCTCTTCTTCATTTATACATATTAAGTGTGTCGTTGTATCTCTGCGATGCATTTATCCCATTTTCTACTACAGTGTGTGAAATTTTGATACATATTTAGCCCCACTTTATCTCATAATAATATGATAGATGTTACTCACTCAGACCTTGAAGTCATCAGAGAAAGCCACTTCTTGTTCATTTGTGCATCCTTCCGAAGGCCTTGCATTTATTAGATGCTCACATTGTCTCTTCCTTTCCAAAGATGACAATACTTGCCAATGACTGGGCGGCCCTGCTGGGGCTGTGGGACCAGCAGCAGCTTCAGTACCTACAGTGCTTGTACTTGCACCTCTTCTATCGTGACAGTGAGCAAGTGGACAGCTGGATGAGCAGACAAGAGGTAACAGGAGGGGCTCAGCAAGTGTCCAGAAGCCATTTCTCCCACCCCTCATTTATCGCATGACTACCACTGGTACCCTTACAACTACTTCTGTGGGCTAGAGATTGTCTTAGGAAGTGGAGGGTGATCTACAAGGAGAAGATGAGATTGGCCTTTTCTGAGGCTCTTACAATTCCCTCATGAACAGATGCCTAGAAGAATATACACAAATATACAGCAGAGAAGAATTAACCTCCACTGAACATAAGGCCAGATGAATATCAATCACATTGCTAAGGGGGTCAGGAATAGAAAGTTGTGACAAGTCGGGCAAGGTTAACCAGAGATTTCCCAGAGGAGGTGAGTGGTCCTCTTGAGGCAGCATTGGGAGGTCAGAATGGAGCCTGGATTGGCCAGGATGATTCTATGTGGACAGAACCAGCGACAAAAGTGATAAAGTTGTGTGAGAGGATTGGGGAGGAGTCTGAAGTTTCTGCTCTTCGAGGTTGGTCCCTACGCACCATCCCACCATATGCTAATCCCTCCTTGCTCTCCCACTGTCTCCTCTCTATCCTTAGTCCTTGTCTCAGAGATGTTCCAAAAGCAGTATTTCTCACTGACAAGGAAGAGCTGAGGTGTGTCTCTGTCTTCCACAGGACTTCCTGGAGAACGAGGACTTGGGGAACTCCCTGCGCAGCGTGGAAGCCCTTCTTCAGAAGCATGATGACTTTGAGGAGGCCTTCACCGCCCAGGAAGAGAAGATCACAGTGAGCTGTGGGCTCTGGTGTGGGCACTGGCTCCGTGTGTGTGTGTCACCTCATACGACACCCGTCCTTAGAGAGAACCACTGGTCACTCTCAGACATAACATGAGGGTTCTTTTCAAAAGAGAAAACATCCAGAAAAGTAATCATACCCATTTTTATCATCACATTTCTTATTCCACAAAGCATACTTAGAAAGTTTTTAAAGATTTTTAGCCATTTACATTTTCCAATAAAGTGCATGATTGTCTTATTTTTTCTGCAGTGTAAATAAATATTATTGGATCCGTATCTGATACAGAATCATTACTTGGAAGTTTGAAATGTGTTATTTACTTTTTTGGTTTTTTTCCTCTCCAGTAATGTCTCCATTTAGTTTTCTCTAGTAAAATCTAGATGTCCAAACAACATCTGTTCTTTTCCTGTATATCTTCAGCTTTATGTTTTTCATCTAATGCAACCACAGTTTTCCTGTGAACCTTACACTACAATGTCCCAGAAACTGGTCAATGTATAAGCTGGGTTCAGACAAGTGTGGAAGGATTTTTTTTTTTTTTTAAGATTTTATTTATTTATTTGACAGAGAGAGACACAGCAAGAGAGGGAACACAAGCAGGGGGAGTGGGAGAGAGAGAAGCAGGCTTCCCGCAGAGCAGGGAGCCCGATGCGGGGCTCGATCCCAGGACCCTGGGATCATGACCTGAGCCGAAGGCAGACGCTTAACGACTGAGCCACCCAGGCGCCCCAAGTGTGGAAGGATTTTATTGGTCCAATGTACTGTATATCTCTGGCTGTCCCCTAGGCTGGTGCTGGGTTTTAACTCACACATACTACCACCGGCAGCAGCAACAACTGTAACAATAGAATTCCAAGTCCTTGGAATAGAATTCCAAGTTAATATGGAGATTAATATGGTCCCTTATCCATCCCTATGCTTGCTCTATTGATTTTCATTGGTAAAAGCTAACAGTATAAAATAAGTTATTGTTTATAAAATGCTATCATATATTTTAGATTATTTTCCCATTCTCCACCACTTAATCTATCCTGAGTTCTAAAAATCTGAGTTCATGAATGAAAATGAGTAAAAATTTCTGACCCTTCTTCTTATGAGGCTAGAGAGATAGATGTAGATATAAATATATATATCTATCTATATATAATAGGGCAAGAAAGGGAGGGAGGGAGAACGAGAGAGAGAAAGTGAGAGAGAGAGAGAGAAAGAGAGGCTGGCCACTGGACATAACTATATCCACAATGCTTCCTCTTGAAAATTTAAGAATAAGGTGCCTGGGTGCCTCAGTTGGTTAAGCTTTTGACTCTTGGTTTCAGCTCAGGTCATGATCTCCTGGTCAAGAGATCAAGCCCGGAGTAGGGCTCTGCACTCAGCATGGAGTTTGCTTGGGATTCTCTCCCTCTCCCTCCCCCTCTCCCCCTCCCCCCACATGAGCACATGCTTACTCTCACTCTCTCTAATAAATAAATAAATATAATCTTAAAAAAATTAAGAATAGATCAAATATCCACTTTCAAGTGACATCAAAATTCATTTACTATAACCTAGATATTAAAAATATTATGGCATAAAAGAGGGTAATTAACTTGTCAAATATACATTTTGAAACAGAATTTGTAATAGAAATCAGAACTAGGTCCCAGATCTCTGATCCTGAAAGTTGTTCTCTTCCCACATTGCTACGCTTCCTCTTTAAACAGCTAGCCAAACAGTGGCCACTTACTCAGGAGCCACTGAGAGAAACCCCTCCGGTTTTTATTGTTTTTGTTTTTCAGACCGTAGACAATAATGCAAAGAAGCTGATTGACAGTGATCATTATGACTCCGAGAACATTGCTGCTCTTCGGGATAGCGTATGTTGGAGGTCCCAGACGTGTATCTGCCTGCCCGTGCCCTGGGGTCTGGGGAGGTGTTGGGGCTCAGGGACCAAGCTGGACAGCGAATCTCATGTGTCCATATTTGGCTTTGCTGACCATGAGTTTCATCTTGGTTTTTGCAGCTCTTGGCCCGGCGGGATGCCCTACGGAAGAGGGCTGCCACTCGGCGCAAACTCCTGGAGGATTCATGGCTTCTGCAGAAACTGTATGAGGACTCAGATGACCTAAAGAATTGGATCAACAAGAAGAAAAAGTTGGCAGATGATGAAGATTACAAGGTAAGCAGGGTTTTCAGACCTTGGGCATACTCATCAGGACTTAATTTCATGGGACTAGAGTCTTAGAGCTGAAAAGACGCTAGTGTTCAGCAGGCAAGCCTCTACCCTCTGCACAGAAGGGTCATGAGTCCCTCAAGGCAAATGCTTTGTTAAAAGCCAAGAATCTGGTTTCTGGATTTCCTGTGTCCCACTGCCTCTCACTTCTTTTCTCCGGCACAACTTCTTTTCTTTTCTTTCTTTTTTTTTTTTTTTTTCTGAGATTTTACTTTTTATTTGAAAGAGAGAGAGAGAAAATGGGGGTGCAGCGGGAGAGGGAGAAGCAGACTCCCCACTGAGCAGGGAGGCCGACTAGGGGGCTCCATCCTAGGATCCGGGGATCATGACCTAAATGAAAGGCAGACTCTTCATTGACTGATCCACCCAGGCGCCCCTTCCAGCACAACTTCCATAATGGAATGGGGGAAGGGAGGGACTGCTACTTATTTAGCTGCTTCTTGTCCCTCCACCAACTCTGCTGCTCCCCTCTGCACCCTTATAATAGGAAAATATTGTGTCTGATCCCGGTGTACGTTCACATTTACTAAAAGCTACTAGGAACCTAAAGGTAACCTCAAGGTACGGCATAATGCAGAATTACACAGTTTTGTAGCCAGAAGGGAACAACCCCTTATTTTTTATTGATGAGGAAACCAAGCATTTGAATTATAAAGTGACTTGCCCAAAGTTATCCATTTATTTAGAAGGGAGTTTAACAGAAGCATTTGAGGCATGAATTCTGGAGAAGGTGAACCTGGGCTTGAAGTCTCGTAGTTCTGTCTTATTTATGTGACTTTGGGAAATTTTTTTTTAAATTTTATTTTATTATAAAATAATAATATGTTAGTCACCATACAATGCATCATTAGTTTTTGATGTAGTGATCCATGATTCATTGAAATTCTTGACTTCTCTCTAAACCATAGATTTCTCTACCTTGGGGTTGTGTAACACATGCATTTTTCACTCACAAGTGTTATGTGAGTTAGGGTATGTATTATACCCACCTATATATGCTCATACAATTTCACATTTACAGTCGAGGCTAGAATTAGTCTCTTAATTTCTAGGCCAATACTTATTCACAATATTTACTTTTTTAAACATCATTTAGTCTTAAATGTATACCTTGATCCTTTTGTTCCTATATATTTATAGAACTATGAGCATCTTATCTGTACCTTTCATTTTGTGAAACTTGGAAATATGTTTGTGTTCTTGGGAGGAGGTGTGGTTCCAGGGTACAGAAGGTGTACAGATCTTCTCCAGATGAGGAAATCATGCATCAGGAAGGAAATGGGAAAAATTTATCATCTTTCATGATAGCTCTCTGATTTTCTTTTCCTTTCTTTTTTTATTTCATTTTTATTTAAATTCTAGTTAGTTAACGTATATGGTAAAACTGGTTTCAGGAGTAGAATGCAGTGATTCATCACTTACATACAACACCCAGTGCTCATCACAACAAGTGCACTCTTTAATACCCATCACCCATCTAGCCCATCCCCCGTCCACCTCCCTCCATCATCCCTCAGTTTGTTCTCTATCATTAAGGGTCTCTTATGGTTTGCCTCCCTCTTTTTTTCCCCCCTTCTTTTATGTCCATCTGTTTTGTTTCTTAAATTCTACATATGAGTGAGATCATATGGTATTTGTCTTTCTCTGACTGACTTATTTCTCTTAGCATAATACATTCTGGATCAATCCATGTCATTGCAAATGGCACGATTTCATTCTTTTTGATGGCTGAGTAATATCCCATCATAAATATATATTTATATATGTTATATATAATATATTTATATATTTATATATTTATATATATATAATATATATGCCACATCTTTATCCATTCATCAGTCGATGGACATTTGGGCTCTCTCCATAGTTTGGCTATTGCTGATAATGTCTGATTGATTGTTAATTCTTGCATGGGGCACCATATTCAAAATGATCTTCAGGAGATATCTAGGCTCTTTAGAATTACATGCATGAATCAATTAGCCATGTGTGCGGTGTGGCTAGAAGGAGGGATTGGCCACATGAGTTTGCTCACATTCTATGCTTCAGTACTTAGACTAGGACAGTTCCCCTGTTTCCTCTCCTTAATGCAGTTGTATTTATAGTGAGAAGTAACCCCTCTCCTCAAAATTTCTGCTCCCCATTCTTCAGATAAGTTTCCTTTATTTTTTGGACCTAGGATATACAGAACTTGAAGAGCCGGGTTCAAAAGCAGGAAGAGTTTAAAAATGAATTGGAAGATTATCAACGCCTGCTCAATACACTAGAGAAAACTGGCCAGGAGATGATTGAGGCTGATCACTATGCCTCGGACAAGGTGGCTGATCGTGTGGGTGAGGTTGTCAGCCTCTGGAAGGAGTTGTTGGCGGCTACAGAGCAGAAAGGTGAGAAGCAGAGGTTTCGGTGAAAGGCTACCTCCTAAGTTCTGAAACCTACCATTTTAATCTCTACCACCTTGAATTTGCCTGGTGACTGCCATGAGAAGGGGTGCCACTCATTTCTTCCTGTATTGAACAGAGTTTTTATAACTCAACCTAAGTTTACCACATTATATACATACAACTTTATGTTTTCTTCGTGCATGTAGGTTTAAGTGAAATTACTTCTGTTTTCTTCACTTTGCTCCCACTTTTTTTTTCTTTCTCCTGAATAAATATTCCAGAGCCATGAATCCGGTATTGGCTATGTACCTGAAACTGGTGTCCTTAAATTAGGTTTTACCTACTTGGGTTCTATAGATGAGACAAGATATTATGACCCAGGTTATTAAAGTAGACATTAAAAGATTGTCAGCACCACACGTGCTGTTCCTACAATATTTTATTCTTATAAATGGGACTTGATGACTTGCCTTTTTTCACCTATCTGTAAGTGTTCAGGCCCTGCTGTAAGCCCTTAAAAAAAAATTCCCACATGTCTGCTTGAATAATTTCTACTTACATTTAACCTCACCTCTCTAGAAAATCAGTCAGTTGTGGTAATTAACACAAATAATGAGGTTTTCCTGTCAATATTCTCCTTGTGAGACACAGACTCCATCTATAGACACCTGCTCTGGTTATAAAAGAGATATACCATGCTGATTCTTTTAGATATCATCCCAATTTTGGGTTTAGGAAAAAAAAATCCGACTTTACAGTAACAGTAAGATGTTACTGCTATTCCCCACCATCAGGAGATATAACAATTGCTTTGCAGAAATAATGCAAATACTTGTTGTAAGGTCAGAGAATAAAGAATTTAGCTGAGAATGGTGTGGATAACCAAGGCATTTTCTGGAAGAGAGAATTGTAAGGCATGGCTCGTGATGAAGGAAAGATACCAGAAAGGGCTGGCAAAACTCTGAGAAAGACATTTATAAAAAGACAGTTCAAAATTTCAAAAGGAAACAAGTCCCAATTTTATACTTCTCTTGGGAAATGCAGAGTTTGGGTTTGAATCCCTTTGAAAAGGAGGTCTCAATAGAGAGTAGCACATGACATATGAAAATACCCAAGATGGTTAGGATCTAATACAACAGGACTGTACCTCCTCAGCAGGGAATAAACTGATTGTTTATCTTTGTTTTGAGAATGAAAGCTACTATATTTAAAAACAAATACCATCCAAATTCCACAAATTTAAGGTGATTTTTTTTTTGTATAATCACATGTGAGATGGATATTTCATTCTCATTAGGATATCAAAATATTATATTTCTCCTTAAATTTGATGGAAGGTATATTACCATGCAGTAAGAAAGAGTCATGGTATCTGCCGCATCCCTAATGCCTTATTCCAGGGAACCAGTTGTATGAAGCTAACCAGGAGCTGCAATTCAAGAACACTGCAGAAGACTTGGAGCGCTGGCTGGGGGATGTGGAGCAGCAGGTGGCCTCTGAGGACTACGGGAAAGGCCTGGCCGATGTACAGAACCTACTCAGGAAACACGGCTTCCTGGAGTCTGCTGTGGGCACTCATCAGGTCGGTTGCCAGTTCTCTGGCGATGGTAGACCAGAGCGCCCGTACATGCCCTGAGCACCCTCATAATAAGTAACTATTGAAAGAGAAAGAGAGCAAGAAACCAAAGGCAAAAATTCCAAAATTTTAGTTGGTCAGCTGATCCTTCCTAATACTCTGTCTGGTATAGCCATTGTCCTGGGTGCGGTTGTCAGAACCCCATGGATGGGGTGGCTTTGTGGGCTCCCCTACATTGGGCTTCGTATTCAGCTCATCACTCATGATGAGCTCATCACTCATCACTCATCACCCGCTGCGTATGGGACCTTTGGTGCATCTTTTCACCTTCTCATATCTCTCTATGCTCATCTGTACCACAAGGTCTGGACAACATTGCCTCCTCCTGTTCTGGCATTCTGTGAGTCAAAGCTTGAAAATATCTTTAATCCTACTGCTTTATTTTTTATTTAAGAATATTGAAGCCTATAGCTGTGAAGTGACTTCCACGAGGTCACAGAGAAAATTGGCAACAGGACGAGGACTAGGATGTGGATGTGTAGGCTCTGAGTGTCAGGGTTATTCCCCTGACATCCCACCAGATTGTCACTTGAATTTATCCAGTAAGTTAGAGTGTGGACATTGGGTGATTTTCTGGAGAACCCAGTAGAGAACCCACTTCTAACTGACTCACTTTTGCATCCACAGGGTCCTAGCTTATACTTAAAAATGACTCTGTTGTTCCCTAGAAAGTCCTACTGATCTGTCCTGTTAAAATACACTTTTATCATGTCTGCTCCTTGGATTAAATGGGAAAGACAGAATAATCTACGGGAAACAGAAAACAGGAAATGAACCCAGTCTCTTAGATAGCTCTGGGGATGGCTTGGTGGAGGTGGAAACAAGGTAACAAAACAGTGAGATTCCTTTTGGAAACACCTCATTTTATCTCCTGGGCATGGTTCCTGGGATGCCACAAACTTCAGCCTGGGAAGTTTCTGTGTTAGTTACACCTGCAGCTCATTTGCAAGGGAGGAGTGTGGGAGAGGAAGCAGACAGAAAGGCTCCCTCTGTTTTCCTCCGGGCCACGGTTTATTAACACTCTCTGACAATTAACTACAGTTTATTAACACTCCCGGCAGTTAAGACTCTGTATATGTGGTTTCCCTGATTTCCTTGGCACACTCTATATATATTCTGTCTTTCTGAAATGAGCCTTAGGAAGTACTTTCCTATAAATAGCTCTTGGGTGATGACGTGGTCCTCAATTCAGCATCCCCTGCCACTCTGTCTCACGGATGTGATTAGAAGTCGTAACACAGTACTGGGGGGAGCTGATTCTCCCTGAAGCCTCCCCATGCTGAACCCCCACTCCTTTCTACTAAATGATGGCATTTCCTGACATCTGTTCTATCTCTCCCTCAGGATCAGGTGGACACCCTCACAGACCTGGCAGCATATTTTGAAAAAATAGACCATCCTGATGCTGGGGACATAAAAGCAAGGCAGGAGTCCCTGGTGTCCCGGTTTGAAGCTCTGAAGGAACCACTGAGCACCCGGAAAAAGAAGCTCATTGACTTTCTCCACCTGCATCAGATCTGCAGGGATACAGAGGATGAGGAAGCCTGGATCCAAGAGACTGAGCCCTCAGTGGCTTCCACCTACCTTGGTTAGACCCTGAGCATGAGCGGGCTTCTCCATAGGAGAAGACCAGGGTGTACTGACTGTCAGAGAGATCTGGGACAACCTGGGACGTGGTCATGGGGGATACAGTTGGCTCTCAGCTCTTCCCCTTCACACTCAGGAACCATTTTCCCATCTTCCATAGAAGATTTTGTTAAAACTCATACTGAAGAGTTTACCTCTTAAAGCAAACAATGAATAGTGCCATGAATTGAAGGCCTCTGGGAAGAGGTGGAGGGCTCAGCCTTTTGTTATTTGCTCTAACTTAAGTTACCGCCAAGGCCCTTGGCTGAGCCATCATGGTTGGTGCTTGAGGTCCTAAATAATTTTGTCCATAGTGTCAGTGCCTCCCTTCTGTGAAGATCTGAGTTGCTACAAGGAGAAAAGGGGTGGGACAGCAGAGAAAGTACATACCTTCCTTTCCTTTGGGAGCTGTCCATTATTGCTAGTGTTAGGATACATGTGGAATGCAAACTTCATACCCACATACTGGGGACATCTATGAGGAGCTGATGATGGTGACAGTGGAGGGTCAAGTCTAGGAAAACTTCTAGAAGAGAAAAGACTTTTGAAGTGTGGACAGGCATGGAGAGCTTCTGGAAAGTCATAGGGAAGGGAATTTTGAAGGGAAGGGGGGAACACATGGATGGGAGATAGGGAGTTGACATCTAGAAATGGGGGGCTTCGAAGGTGAAGGAAATTAACAATGAATAGCATTTAGTTGGTGCTTGTTAATGTTAACAGCAAGGGAGGCATTTTTTATAAGTTATTTCTAATCTTTACAAAGAAAACTTTAAAACATATAACACACCATTTTCATGGTGAAAAAATACCAAGTTAGAGGATTTAATAACTTTCTGATATGCATAGGAAGCAGTAAGTGGAAGATTCTGCTTTTTACACTATAATATGCTGAAACAAAATTGGTTGCATGATATTGAAAGTTCTAGTTGAAGAGTTACTTGCCTTTCTACTTATACAGTGACATATTTATTATCTTTTGTAAAATAATGAATTGAATTTTTTCAATACAAAGAGAAAAAGGGAAGAACATCCCCAAGCAGAGTTAATTCAGACAAATGGTATAAATTTCAGGAAGCCCACTCAGGGATTACAGCCTCAAAGGGAAAAACTTGTAGGTCCAAGAGTTATAAAAAGTAGAGTAGCCTCTTCTTATTCCATACACTAGAACAATACCAGCCTTGAAATTATTTTTCTCTGTAGGCAAGGACCTGATTGTCTCCAAGAAGCTTCTGAACAGACACCAAGTCATCCAGGATAACATTGCCAGTCATGAGCCACACATCCAAGCGATAACGGAGAAGGGAAACAAAATGGTAGAGGAAGGTATGTATGGTTCAGGTTGAATTGGTCAGTCATCACTATGTTAAACTTAAGGGAAGAAGTTTGTTCAATTTTAGGGCTTCATGGGAATTTAAAGATATCCGATTCATGTTCCCTTTCAATGCAGAAATTCCCCTTGGTCATTTCTGACAGATACAATGATGATAAAATATTGCTTATATATTCCAATAACAGGAACCTCCCTACCTCATAAACCAGTCATTTGTATTCTTCAGTTAAGGCAAAATTATTAAATAAAATATTTTTATGCTAATAATCAATATGCTCTTCCGTACAAGTTTTAGAATTTAGAATTGAAGTTATAAAGCCCCAGAAAACAAATCAGGTCCTTTTCCCGCATGGGAATTTCCAGATCTGTGAAGACTTGCCTTAGATCATTTACATTTATTTATTTTGATCATTTACATTTAAAGCAATTATATTCTTGATAGTTAATAACACCATTTCTTTTTTTTAAATTTTATTATGTTATGTTAATCACCATACATTACATCTTTAGTTTTTGATGTAGTGTTCCATGATTCATTGTTTGCGTATAACACCCAGTGCTCCATGCAGTACGTGCCCTCTTTAATACCCATCACCAGGCTAACCAATCCCCCCACCCCCCTCCCCTCTAGAACCCTCAGTTTGTTTCTCAGTGTCCATAGTCTCTCAGGGTTCGTCTCCCCCTCCAATTTCCCCCCCTTCATTTTACCCTTCCTACTATCATCTTCTTTTTTTTAAGATTTTTTTTTAATTTGTTTCAGAGGTACAGGTCTGTGATTCAACAGTCTTACACAATTCACGGTGCTCACCATAGCACATACCCTCCCCAATGTCTATCATCCAGCCACACCAACCCTCCCACCCCCCACCATTCCAGCAATGCTCAGGTTGTTTCCTGAGATTAAGAATTCCTCGTATCAGTGAAATCATATGATTCATGTCTTTCTCTGATTGACTGATTTTGCTCAGCACAATACCCTCCAGTTCCATCCACGTCATTGCAAATGGCAAGATTTCATTCCTTTTGATGGCTGCATAATATTCCATTGTATATATACACCACCTCTTCTTTATCCATTCATCTGTCGATGGACGTCTTGGCTCTTTCCACAGTTTGGCTAATGTGGACATTGCTGCTATAAACATTGGGGTGCGCGTACCCCTTTGGATCCCTACATTTGTATCTTTGGGGTAAATACCCAGTAGTGCAATTGCTGGATCATATGGTAGCTCTATTTTCAATTTTTTGAGGAACCTCCGTACGGTTTTCCAGAGTGGCTGCACCAGCTTGCATTCCCACCAAAAGTGTAGGAGGGTTCCCCTTTCTCCGCATCCCCACCAACATCTGTCATTTCCTGACTTGTTAATTTTAGCCATTCTGACTGGTGTGAGGTGGTAGCTCATTGAGGTTTTGATTTGGATTTCCCTGATGCCGAGTGACGTTGAGCACTTTTTCATGTGTCTGTTGGCCATTTGGATGTCTTCTTTGGAAAAATGTCTGTTCATGTCTTCTGCCCATTTCTTGATTGGATCATTTGTTCTTTGGGTGTTGAGTTTGATAAGTTCTTTATAGATTTTGGATACTAGCCCTTTATCTGATATGTCATTTGCAAATATCTTCTCCCATTCTGTCAGTTGTCTTTTGGTTTTGTTGACTGTTTCTTTTGCTGTGCAGAAGCTTTTTATCTTGATGAAGTCCCAATAGTTCATTTTTGCCCTTGCTTCCCTTGCCTTTGGCAATGTTTCTAGGAAGAAGTTGCTGCGGCTGAGGTCGAAGAGGTTGCTGCCTGTGTTGATGAGTTCTTTATAGATTTTGGATACTAGCCCTTTATCTGATATGTCATTTGCAAATATCTTCTCCCATTCTGTCAGTTGTCTTTTGGTTTTGTTGACTGTTTCTTTTGCTGTGCAGAAGCTTTTTATCTTGATGAAGTCCCAATAGTTCATTTTTGCCCTTGCTTCCCTTGCCTTTGGCAATGTTTCTAGGAAGAAGTTGCTGTGGCTGAGGTCGAAGAGGTTGCTGCCTGTGTTCTCCTTTAGGATTTTGATGAACTCCTGTCTCACATTGAGGTTTTTCAACAGTTTTGAGTCTATTTTTGCGTGTGGTGTAAGGAAATGGTCCAGTTTCATTCTTCTACATGTGGCTGTCCAATTTTCCCAACACCATTTGTTGAAGAGACTGTTTTTTTTCCATTGGATATTTTTTCCTGCTTTGTCAAAGATTAGTTGACCATAGAGTTGAGGGTCCATTTCTGGGCTCTCTATTCTGTTCCATTGATCTATGTGTCTGTTTTTGTGCCAGTACCATACTGTCTTGATGATGACAGCTTTGTAATAGAGCTTGAAGTCAGGAATTGTGATGCCACCAGCTTTGCTTTTCTTTTTCAACATTCCTCTGGCTATATGGGGTCTTTTCTGGTTCCATACAAATTTTAGGATTATTTGTTCCATTTCTTTGAAAAAAGTGGATGGTATTTTGATGGGGATTGCGTTGAATGTGTAGATTGCTCTAGGTAGCATTGACATCTTCCCAATATTTGTTCTTCCAATCCATGAGCATGGAACGTTTTTCCATTTCTTTATGTCTTCCTCAATTTCTTTCATGAGTATTCTATAGTTTTCTGAGTACAGATCCTTTGCCTCTTTGGTTAGATTTATTCCGAGGTATCTAATGGTTTTGGGTGCAATTGTAAATGGGATCGACTCGTTAATTTCTCTTCTGTCTTGTTGTTGGTGTATAGAAATGCCACTGATTTCTGTGCATTGATTTTATATCCTGCCACTTGACTGAATTCCTGTATGAGTTCTAGCAGTTTTGGAGTGGAATCTTTTGGGTTTTCCACATAAAGTATCATATCATCTGCCGAGAGTGAGAGTTTGACATCTTCTTTGCCAATTCAGATGCCTTTGATTTCTTTTTGTTGTCTGATTGCTGTGGCTAGGACTTCTAGTACTATGTTGAATAGCAGTGGTGATAATGGACATCCCTGCTGTGTTCCTGACCTTAGGGGGAAAGCTCTCAGTTTTTCCCCATTGAGAAAGATATTTGCTGTAGGTTTTTCATAGATGGCTTTTATGATATTTAGGTATGTACCATGTATCCCTATACTCTGAAGGGTTTTGATCAAGAAAGGATGCTGTACTTTGTCAAATGTTTTTACTGCATCTATTGAGAAGTTTATATGGTTCTTGTTCTTTCTTTTATTAATGTATTGTATCACATTGATTGATTTGTGGATGTTGAACCAACCTTGCAGCCCAGGAATAAATCCCACTTGGTCATGTGAATAATCCTTTTAATGTACTGTTGGATCCCATTGGCTAGTATTTTGGTGAGAATTTTTGCGTCCATGTTCATCAAGGATATTGGTCTGTAATTCTCCTTTTTGATGGGGTCTTTGTCTGGTTTGGGGATAATGGTGGCATCATAAAATGAGTTTGGAAGTTTTCTTTCCATTTCTATTTTTTGGAACAGTTTCAGAAGAATAGGTATTAATTCTTCTTGAAATGTTTGGTAGAATTCCCCTGGGAAGCCACCTGGCCCTGGGCTTTTGTTTGTTGGGAGATTTTGATGACTGCTTCAATTTCCTTAGTGGTTATAGGTCTGTTCAGGTTTTCTGTTTCTTCCTGGTTCAGTTTTGGTAGTTGATACATCTCTAGGAATGCATCCATTTCTTCCAGATTATCTAATTTGCTGGCATATAGTTGCTAATAATGTGTTCTTATAATTGTTTGTATTTCTTTGGTGTTGGTTGTGATCTCTCCTCTTTCATTCATGATTTTATTTATTTGGGTCATTTCTCTTTTCTTTTGATAAGTCTGGCCAAGGGGTTATCAATCTTATTAATTCTTTCAAAGAACCAGCTCCTAGTTTTGTTGATCTGTTCTACTGTTCTTTTGGTTTCTATTTCATTGATTTCTGCTCTGATCTTTATTATTTCCCTTCTTCTGCTGGGTTTAGGCTTTATTTGCTGTTCTCTCTCCAGCTCCTTTAGGTGTAGGTTTAGGTTGTGTATTTGAGACCTTTTTTGTTTCTTGAGAAAGGCTTGTATTGCTATATATTTTCCTCTTAGGACTGCCTTTGCTGTATCCCAAAGATTTTGAACAGTTGTGTTTTCATTTTTATTTGTTTCCATGAATTTTTTTTAATTCTTCTTTAATTTCCTGGTTGACCCATTCATTCTTTAGTAGGATGCTCTTTCGCCTCCATGTATTTGAGTTCTTTCTGACTTTCCTCTTGTGATTGAGCTCTAGTTTCAAAGCATTGTGGTCTGAAAATATGCAGGGAATGATCCCAATCTTTTGGTACCAGTTGAGAACTGATTTGTGACCTAGGATGTGATCTATTCTGGAGAATGTTCCATGGGCACTAGAGAAGAATGTGTATTCTGTAATAGCACCATTTCTTTAAATTCCTTATTTATGTAGTCTCAGTATCTCTCCTCTTGGCTTCTCATCTTCAGAAACCCCTACTGCTTAAATATGATGTTCGAAACCAAACATCAAATTCCGGGTATGCTATAAGCAACATAGATTACACCGGATCATCCCTCCCTTGATTCAAGAATAATATGTTGCCAAAAAAAAAAAAAAGAAGAAGAAGAAGAAGAAATTGTTGCCCACCAGCTTCCAGCTATCAAAAGTATAGTTTAAAATTCACATTGCTGAGCAAAAATTCAGTTCTCATCTGAGGGATTCAAACCTAAAAATGTTTATTTTACTCTAACTAGTTGCTATTTTACTATAGTGATTCATCTTATTTTTTTCTTGAAATCTTTAATTGTAATTGTGGATTTCATCTATTTCTTTCAATTCTATCAGTTTTTGTTTCATGTATTTTGAAACTATGTTATTGTGTGTGTATATATTTAGGCTTGTTGTGTCTTCTTAATGAATTAAAATCTTTAACATTATGATATATATTCCTCTTTATCCCTGGTCATACCCTGAAGGCTACTTGGTGCAACTTTAATACAGCCACAACAGCTGTCTTTGATTCACGTTTCCACAATATATGTTTCTCCATCTTTTTGCTTGTACTCTGTTTCTTTATGTTTAAAGCAGATTTCTTATAGAAAGCATATAGTTAGGCTTTGCTTTTATGTTATGCAATTGGGTAATCTCTCCCTTTTAATGGGATTGTTTAGACCATTTACATTTAAAGCAATTATCAATATGGTTAAGCTTAAATCTAGCATCTTGCTATTCATTTTTCTTTGTCCATCAGTTTCCACTTTCTTTGGATTATGTATTTATTATGATTCCATTTTATCTCCATATTTGTTAGCTATAGTTCTGTGGGGTACGTGTGTGTGGGAGATGTGTGCGTATGTGTTTATTCTAGAGTAGTAATTCTCTGATTATGGTTTTGTGGGTTTCATATTGATGCTAAGACATTATTTACCTTTTTTATATTCATTCTTTTGTAAGTGCACAGTGAAATTTTCTGTGTGATGTTTGATAATGCCTTTGCTCTAGTGGTTAATAGAATATATACTTAGATATTCTTTTGTTTTAAAATTTTGTTTTGATTTCTGATATGGTGATTATTAATAGATATCACCATATGAGCACAAGCTCTTAAGGGTCCCCAATAATTTTTAAAATTATAAGGGGATTCTTAACTATAGAGAACAAACTAAGGGTTGATGGAGAGAAGTGGGTGGGGGATGGGCTAGATGGGTGATGTGTATATTAAGGAGGGCACTTGTGATGAGCACTAAGTGTTATATGTAAGTGATGAACCACTAAATTCTACACGTGAAACCAATTTTACCATGTATGTTAACTAACTGGAATTTAAATAAAAACTTGAAATGAATAAAAAAATTATAAGGGGATTCTGGGAGCAAAAATTTAAGAGCCACTGTTCTAGGATTTAAGTATACATCTTTAATGCATCACATTCTGACTTTATAAAATCATACTATTTCATGTGTAGAATAAGATCCTTAAGCAGTATGTTTCCATTTCTCCTATTTTCTCCTTTGTGTATTGATGTCACACATTTTAATTTTACATATGTTATAAACCCCACTGTGCATTGCTACTAATTTTGCCTTACCAGTCAATTAGCTTTGAGATTAAGAATGGAGAAAAAAACCCTTTTATATTTATTCACATATATTCACATATTTCTCTTCTTTGTTCCTTTGACTACATTGATATTTTTACCTCATAATTTTTCTTCTACATGGAGAGTTTTCCCTAATAGCTCTTGTAGTGCAGGTCTGCTAACCATAAATCCTCTAAGTTTTGTTGGTCTAAAGACTTCATTTTTGAAACACATTTTTAGTAGACGTAAATTTTTGATGGATAGTTTCTCTCTTTCTGGACATTAAAGATGCTGCTACATTGTCTCTTGACTTGTGGGGTTTCTGAGTGAAGTCTGCTCTCACTCCTATCTCTGCTCCTCCATGTGTAATGTATCTCTTTCCTCTGTTACTCTTTTAAGCTTTTTATCACTGGTTTTCAGAAATTTTATTACAATATAACTTGGTGCAGTTTTCTTTGTGTGTTGAGCTTGGCGATCACTGAACCTCTTGGAACCTCCAGGGAACACTCTTAAGCTGGAACTGATTTAGCGATGGGTCCAATACTGAGGTGTAATTCTTCTGGTCCACTTTGGTGGGAGCTGATTGATGTTAACTACCCACAGCCCTATGTGAGTCTTGGGGATTTGGGCCTCCACCTTTTCCATCCCCTTGTCCTCACCTCGAGGAGTCTCCTGACATGTGCATGCAAGTCTCAAACATGTGAGGGCACCCCCCCACACATCTCTGAGGCTCTGTGTGTGGTGCGCTTCCTTGTCCCCCTGCTCCTCGAGCTCGGGTGTTCCTACCTGCCCTGGCTCACTCTGCCTGCTCAGCTCAGTGTGACAGCCGGTTCTGTGTGACGTCACCCCCAGCCCTATAGCCCAGAGACTGCCCTGCACATGGGGGCACATCTCATTTCTTTCCCTTCTCTGAGGAGTCACAATCCTCTGCCTGTGGTCTGAACATTGTCATATGTTGCAGTCTGTCCTGTTTTCTATGACCTGGGAGAACAGGTCCTGTGGTGATAAATCCCTTCTGGGCGGAATTGGCAATCAGCTGGATTTTCTGTTTACTCTAGAGAATACATGTTTTTGGAATCCTGGGCAGGACCCACACCTAGGTAATCTGTTTTCAAGTCAGTTTACCACAGACTATACCAGCCCCTTCACCACCACACATACACACCCATCCTCCGTGAGCACCTCCCGATGTTCCATCTCATGACATTCTAACTCCCAGGAATTTAGGTAAATTGCTACACTGGCAACATAAAGCAGCAGCCTCATTCCTCCCTTTCTCTCTCCCAGGTCACCAGAGGATTAAAAGATAGTGATGTTACTGAGGGTAATACTCACCCTTTCTATAACTCCTCCACAGGGCACTTTGCTGCAGAAGATGTGGCCTCTAGAGTCAAGAGTTTGAATGACAATATGGAGTCTCTCCAGGCTCGGGCTGCCAGACGGCAGAATGATCTTGAAGCCAATGTCCAGTTCCAGCAGTATCTGGCTGACCTGCATGAAGCAGAAGCATGGATTCAAGAGAAGGAACCTATTGTAGACAACACTAACTATGGGGCTGATGAAGAAGCAGCTGGGGTAAGGTGGGCTTGGGGGTACACATTGTCTAGTACTCACCAAATGGTATCAAATTAGACTGTGGGACAGCTATAAGTTCTGTGAGATTATTTGGGTGTTTCCAGAGTGATAACCTTTGGCCTTTCCTTGGTTGGGATAACCTCGGAGTTGACACAAATCCTAAAAGGCACACTACATTTTCCTGATCCCACAGAGATTCATAGATTCCTTAAAGATTATCTAAACCCAAAAAGGCATGACCAGAGATCCATGCCTGTCTTGGTCCCATCCTAAATTTCCCAGAATAACCTTGGGATTTCACAGACCAACCATGGTTCTAAGATGTATACAGTTTAATTACTTTATTGACATAAAATTAGGCAGACATGTTGGAACAAGAACCTCAAAGGTCATAGTTACCCTCTATGTCCACTTCTTGTTTTGTTCATTGTCTCGTGATAAGCTGGCATAGTATTTAACAAACCTTCAGCACTAAAAATAATTGCAGTGGGCATCTAAAGTTATGCTAGTGTTTAATACCACAAAATACATCATTAACAACATCCTCTTCTAGCTGTGATGTGTGTTGATAAAACACTTGTGCAATTGTGACTTCATTTTAATTAAAGCAAATGTATTGAATATATTGAAATTGTTGATCATTTAAATCCTATTTTCCTGATACTTGCAAATTTAGAGTTAAACAACAACAACAACAACAAACCCTCTTTATTATAGATGGAAATTGTCTCTTACCCGGAATAAGGACAATTGATATAGCCCAAAATAATAGCTGAATGACCCCCAGGAATGCTTAGTGCTCTTCCTGTATTCAATTCTAATGATCCTTCAACAACAAATCCAGGCTCTTCTGAAGAAGCATGAGGCCTTCCTGGTGGACCTGAGTGCGTTTGGGAACAGCATGCAAGCCCTGCGGGACCAGGCAGCGGCTTGCCAGGTGAGAAGGCGTAGAGATGCCAGGAGCCACACTCCTCGCCAGATGAAATGGGATTCTCTTTACTACTGGCTTTTACTTCTAATAACCCAGGAAACAATTACAAAGGAAATACTAAGTTCTATGGGCCTTATAAGCAGGAATGGTAGCTTCTTTTTAGCATTTACCGAGATTTAGTTCACAGGGCGTTCTTGGTGAGTGCGATCACGTGCTCATTGATATGCTCTCGCTTTCCATCTTCCTTCCTTTTATATTTCCATTCCTATTTCTTTTTTTTTTAAAAGATTTTATTTATTTGACAGAGACACAGTGAGAGAAGGAACACAAGCAGGGGGAGTGGGAGAGCGAGAAGCAGGCTTCCCAAGGAGCCGGGAGCCCGACGTGGGGCTCTATCCCAGGACCCTGTGATAATGACCTGAGCCGAAGGCAGATGCTTAACGACTGAGCCACCCAGGCGCCCCCATTCCTATTTCTTTCTAGACCCCTCTATATACACCTCTCCTTCTTATAGTCCTTCCTGATTCCTTGTCTTCCTTCTTGGTCTTTTTTTATATACTTATTAAATGTCGACCTTACGCAACCTTGAATAAAAAATAATCCTGACTGCAGGAAACTCCAGTCTACTAGAGATCAGAAAGTTCAGCAAATAGGTGCATATGATAGATATATGGACAGGAGAAAGGGTCTCAGGGGAAGGAGTGTTCCCCTCACCTGAAATAAGAATGTTGGAAAGTAGGAAGATTCTCACAGCTAAGGTGAACCACTTTATCTGAGTTATTTTTTTTTAAGGTGGTTTACTGTGTAGACAAGGAGAAGGGCTTTTCTAGTCAATAACCTATGAGAGCAAAGGCACCAAAGCACAGAATAATCAGGTGTATTTGGGAAATGGGTAATGCAAATGCTGGAGAAGGTGAGGATGGCCGGGAGCCTGAGCCCACGCTGAGAGCTTGTCCTGAATTGGGGCAAAGCTGGGACCCCCTAAATGACGTGGGCGCCCCCTTGCGGTAGCAGAGGGAAAAAGAGAGACACCTGGTGCAGCCTTTCTAAGGAGAAGCTCTGAGTTCACAGCTGGGAGTAGACAGCAGACGTGGGCGGGACATGGCAGGTCACCATGTGTGTGTGGAGCCTGTGCGCCGTGCCTTCCTCAGCCTGCACGGTGGAGACTAAACAAGAACAGATGGTGTTTGCGTTGTGCGTGTTGAGGAAACACCATACTCAAAGGATATACCATCAGAAGGGTCTGTAACGGGAGGCACACACCTTCCACTCTGATCCGAAACAGGGGTGGGCCACCACTTACAAAGTCGTGTTGTATTCTGTTCATTCTCTCAGAGGTATGATATTTGCAGAAAGCATAAATCAGAGAAGGCTACACCTTGGAGAGCAGGTTGCTTGTTAAAGAGAGAGTCAAGATCTCTGATCTCAGTTTACAGTGTCAGTTTTTACAATTCTGTGGCCTTTCCTGTGCTCTAGGTCACCCATCTCTAAAAAAAAAAAAAAGCCCACCTTTCGTTGACGTAATAATTTAAGGGTGAAGGGGGTGGGAGGGTTGTCAGTGGAGGCCTGGGAAATACAGAAGGTGATGAGAGATAGTGGGTCTTTCACTTTCTTGAACAGTCTTCTGAAATGTTGGTGCGTATAATCCTCTGTTACCTGCTTTACAAACTGGTGGCTTAGAGCACTCACTATGTTTCTGACCAACTACACCCTCCCTTGCTCATTCTGTGCTCGTGTTCCCCGGCCTGCGTGTGCCCTCGAGGGTCAGGGTGGAGCGGTGTGTCTGAGAATGGCATGCTGCAATCTCCCCCTTGCCGGCTGCCGTGTGGGAGGGTCCAGCCCGAGGCTCTCCCCACCCTGGGGTTGAATAGAGACGTGTTTCCAGGGGGTGACTGACATGATCTGCTTCCTGCTCTTGTTCAGCAACAACAGGCTGCGCCAGTGGAGGGAGCTGCTCGAGAACAGAGGGTTGTGGCTTTATATGACTTCCAGGCCCGCAGCAATCGAGAAGTCACCATGAAGAAAGATGATGTCTTAACTCTGCTCAGTTCCATCAACAAGGTGACTTTCCCTTCTAACCTTCTTCCCATCAGTAAGACAACTCCTCCACGGTCAACTCTCTCAGCCCTGCCAGATATCCACATTTTGGCCAAACGACATTTTTCTATCACCGTCTCTCTTAAATAACCATAATTTATTGAGTAGTATCTTTCCTCCAGGTATTGTGTAAGATCCTATATATATCTTTGGGGTTATAATACCAATGACAGTTAACAAAATGAAGACTCAAAGAGGCTAAGTAAGTTGCCCAAAGACATAGAAACTATGAATGACAGTTTCGTGATACTAAATTATCCCTTTCTCTTCATCTCTGTCCCTGTTCTGTGCCAATGGTCCCAGTGCTGGAACAGCAATGGCTGGGGAGAGGAGGAACCTGAAAAAAGAGAAGTCTTTTGTCAAGTTGGTTTCCTTTAATGTGTGAGAAACAGGTCTGTGAAAGAGCCTGTGAGAATAGGGACAAGATATTGGCTCTTTTCATAAGAGCTCAAATGATGTTTTTACATTCTAATGATTTCCAAAAATTATTGGGAAGAAAAGAAGAGAGTTTGGGATATTGTTGCCCTGAGGCAAGTGAATTTTAGAGAGGCAGGATGGATGGTCCGTGATCAAATAGGCTATGGGCCAGTCCCACTTTGCTCAGGCTTCTCCCTGTCATCACGTCGTGCTCCGAGGATATTGACTCCAAAGTGTTAGTTCAGTAACACACCCTAATTGCTCTGTGGGGCCCAGGGTGATACTTAAACACAAAGCATCCACATAAGTGAGTTTCAGGGCCATGCACAATTTTTAGGTACTCTGGGAAAGGGATGGGGAGGACATGCCCGCGCCCCTGTAGCCTGAGCCTGCGCCTACAGACTTAGTTAGTTCTGAGAGTTGAAGCCTCTCTTATTTGTGTTTTTTCAAGAACTAAGGAAGGATTGGGGATCTCTCTCTCTCTTTTCAGGACTGGTGGAAGGTGGAATCTGGTGACCACCAAGGTTTTGTGCCTGCTGTCTATGTCAGGAAACTGGCTCAGGATGAGCTTCCTACTCCCGCGCAGCGGCAGCGAAGAGAACCAAGCAGCATTGCCCAGCGCCAGGAACAGATTGAGAACCAGTACGTTTTAGAGGCAGGAGAACTGGACAGTACTTGGCTAAACATTTCTTACTGGCAAAGACACTTCTCATGACTCTGCAGCTGTTAAATTAGAGATGCCATTGTAAATTCTCAGATTTTAAGAGCTAAAAGTAAACTTTGAGTCCTTGAAACACTTCAGTTTTTCTATGAAAATGATTAAGTCAATTGCCTGAGATCAGGCACTTCATAGAGCCACTCCTTCCGGTTCCCTGACCAGTGTTCTGAGGGTTATCGAACGTCTGACTTCCACATGAACTTTGTTTTCTCTACCAGGCTGTTTCTCACCCAGCTGTCGGCAGGCATGTGAACATCTCATGTCTATAGAATAGGGGAGGGGTGATGCCAGTCACTATTGGAATATTGATATTTGTATTATTTTTAATGGAATCCTGTGTGTTTGTCTCTCTGCTCTCAGTGCTGTTTTCCTCCCAGTTTTATTTCTTCCCCTCCTCTGTTCTTCTTTTGATTTTCCCTCTCTCTCCTTCTGGCCCCTTTCACTCTCCCTGCTTCCACTCTTCAGTGTTTCCTCCATGTTTCACGACACCGTTCCCATTCTCTGTTTCTGCACACAGGTACCACTCCCTCCTTGATAGGGCAGAAGAGCGCAGGCGTCGTCTACTGCAACGCTACAATGAGTTTTTGCTGGCCTATGAGGCTGGCGACATGCTAGAGTGGATCCAAGAGAAGAAGGCAGAGAATACCGGGGTGGAACTAGATGATGTCTGGGAGCTGCAGAAAAAGTTTGATGAGTTCCAAACGGTGAGAATGAGCAAGGTTCTCCTCCAGATGGCTTTCAGATGGTGACCCTGTTTCTGTTTATCTCAGACCTCTTCCTAAGTGGTTCCTCAACTTCACATTTGCTAAATATCCTTCCCAGAGCTGCTGAGAGTCCCACGTTTCAGATCTCCCTCTGGGTATGAGAGATGGGAGGAAAATACAGAGGAATTAGTGGCCTTGGTTCTTCAGCCTGTGGTCCCTGCCACTCCCAGACCCTCCTGGGAGTGCTGTCTCCCTGAGTTCTTCAGCCCTAGCTCCACACTGTGCTGCATTCTGGGATCCCGGGTTGAGGTGGGAGGCTGTGAGACTCTTCAGAAGCTCTACCTATGGGGCAGAAGCTGGGGTGGAAGGTGGGAAGAAAAACTTGACTTTACAGCTAGTTTCTAAGATTCTACCCACCTAAAACCATCCATCCTCAGTTCTCACAGATTCATTCCATATGTTAGCTAGAAGGGAATATAAACCTCTTCCTTCCTTTCTTTTTCTTATGATACCTTCCACATAGAATTCAAGGCAACACATAGATAGATGATACATGGGATAGATGATGATAGATAGATGATAGATAGATAGATAGATAGATAGATAGATAGATAGATAGATGATAGATAAATGGATAGGGAGATGATAGATGATTGTTAGATGGATAGATAGATGGATAGATGGATGGATGGATAGATAGATGATAGATACATAGATAGATGATGGATGGATAGGTAGATAATGGATAGATGATGGATGGATAGATAATGGATAGATAGATGATAGATAAATAGATAAATAGGGATTGTATATACACATATGGAATATATAAGGAAAGAGGAGAGTGAAAGGAAGGGAAGCAAGGACAAAATTATAAAAGAACACCAAGAATGACACTCCCACGAGGAAGCTCATTTAGAGGCCTTTGTACAATGTAATGGATGATATCATCCCCATAGGCATTGCGATGAGCTCCTCAGAGCTATTTCTTACAATACACCTTAACACAAGCAGATTGCAACTTAGTCCGTGAAATTCTATAGAAGGCAGAGGAGTTTGTATTGGTAGGTAAGCACAGGATGTGGCTCAGGTAATCTGGGAGAGATTTTTAAGAAATCTCGGAAATTGGATGTGCTCCACACTCCAGAAAAATGGCAGCTCTCTTGCCAAGTTCTCAATAGCCATTGGGGTCAGGGAGTTTAAAGCTACTCTTCTTAGTGGCAGATTGGAGGGCAACTTCTTGTGCATTGCAAGTAAGGTTAGCGATATTAATATTTAGTCAAAGTGGAGAAGAGATGAGCAGGCAGGTGTGAAGATTCCTGAGAAGGGAATTTATACTGCTTTGGACAAATTTTCCCACCCAGGATTTGAAGGCCAATGAGCCTCGGCTGAGGGATATCAACAAGGTGGCAGATGATCTTCTATTTGAAAAGCTTCTAACACCAGAAGGAGCTCAAATACGGCAGGTAAGTAAACTCCTTCCATGTTTCCTCACTGCCAGACCGAGCTCTGGGGGTCTTACCTTTCCCTTAAATACACTCAACGTCATATTCCACAGATCAGCTAGGACAGGCAGAAGGTATAAAGCTGGCTTCAGGAAAGGTCAAAGATGATAGTTCAAGCAGTCCAGCCACGTATATATTTAAACTGATCTGAAATCTATAAATTGCAACACATGCCTCCCTCCTACCCCCAACTTCACTTACAGACACAGAAAATTCATGCTCAGATACATGAATATGAAGAAAATGTAGGTAAAAAGCTATGACAGTGGAAAGGGGCTAGTCTGGAAAGCTGACTGGAAGAGACAGGCTCTGACAAAATCTGAGAAAAGAAGGAGAAAATCATAGGTCAGTACAGACAGGAAGTTGGGCATTCTAGACCTGATTTAGATTGGGACCCATGGTTCCATAAAAGATCGAATGAACATGAGTTCAGCTCTCTGGGTTGTCCTAAACCAGGGAAGATGAGTTCTCTGCCTCTTTTCTGGTGGTTAACGTGGGGTAGGAGGGAGAAGGGATGTGCATAGGAATAATTCACTTACTCTCTGCAGAAAGTAGAGCTCTAAGCGGCAGTTTGGTTTGGTCAATTCAGGATGCAGAAATATAATAGCTGTTAACTACCAAGGCAACATGTCCCACTCGTCTTCTGGAGATTGGGATGTAGTCTCTGAAGCAGCCAACATCAGTTGCCCCTCTAGGGCTGGGGGTTCCATCCTGGAACATCATTTGGGGAAGGAAATTTATCCCTTTCTCAACTGCATGAATGAAGGCCAAGCACAAGTTCTCCAGAGAGGGAAGAAACCTATGTAGTTTCCAAAAGAGATCCCTTGACAACCATGATTCAAACCTCATCGGGTGTTTGGACAACACTGAACTACCTGAGTTAGTTTTCTAGCTAACACCTATTGTGTCTGCCTCTTTTAGGAGTTGAATGCTCGCTGGGACTCCTTGCAGAATCTTGCGGAGGAGCAGCGCCAGCTCCTGGGCAGCGCCCATGCTGTCCAGGTGTTTCAAAGGTGAGAAGGTAACCCTGAGAGGCAGTGCTGCTCTAGCACCCACTCAAAACCCCAGTCTGATTGCTGCGGGAGAGGCCCAGCTATAGTAGGACACGCCTGAGACGGAGATTAGAGGGGGTCAAGTGATTCTGTAGCAGATTCCTTACTCAGCACACGGGGTCCTCCCAGACAACCAGCTCAGATTTTCTAGTGCCTGGGCTTGGATCCTGGCACATAATTAGCAGTTTTCATGACAGGTAATGCAGTCGGAGTAGAGACAAGAGGTTTACATAATTACATTTCTGAACTAGCCGTAGACAGCATCGAGCCACAGATACCACATTGTCTCTAACTGTTGATTCAACCATTTATTACATCTGATTCCAAATCTGTGTCTATGCACACAGCTAAGTAAGCAAGCAAACAAGCCAAATGGTAACCAAACACCTGCGCCGGGTATAAATGCATTTTTGAGTATTCGGAGAAGGGAAACGGACATGCAGAGGGCGGCTCGGCAGTCAGGCCCCCTGGTGGTCTAACCTTGAGAAAATAGCCTCCTTCAGGCTCTGTTCTGGCCTATGGAAAGTGGGAATGGTAACAGTAGCTATGCTTCAAGTAGTTGTTGGGAGGATGAAGCCAGCCTACGTTCTAGCACATCAGGAATGGGGGCGGGGGTGAGTAGAAAGGACTTCCCTGGAGCCGGCTGGGCTGCCTGTGGAATACACTGTCGATCTAAGTCCTTTACTGTCGTGAGCCAGAGAAGCAGATGAGATGAAGGAGCAGATTGAGAAGAAGCACCAGGCCCTCTGTGCTGCCGATCCCGGCTCAGACCTGTTCAGCGTTCAGGCCCTTCAGCGGCAGCATGAGATCTTTGAGAGAGACCTCATGCCTCTGGGAGAAAAGGTGAGACATTCGCTCCCACGCTGTTCCAACACGTCCCTCTTCACATTGACGTGTTTCCATGGCCTCTTCTTTGCTTCTATTCCCCAGTCCCTTACTCTCACATTTCTCCTTCTCTTACTCCATACTTGCTCTTGCACCTGTCCCTAAGACAAGGGCACCAAAAGGACATGGCCAGGACCTGTAATATGGAGGGAAAACATCCTGAAATGACCTCTTTTGTCCAAGTCCTCTTCAGTGGCTTCCAAGTGCCTAGACCATACAGAAGCCCTGCAGTCTCAGACCAGGAGGGACTGGCCACCCCCAGGATGGCCCAGGCCAGGCGTGTTGCAGTTTCCTTCATAAGGAACTGACAATGCTTAATCCTCCTCGGCCTACAAGTAAGCACTGGAACTTTCCAGATGCACTCTGGGATAAATCAGAGGCATCATGCAGCTTGGCCTTATCATGCAGAGTGAAAAGAGCACAGAAAATGTCTATATTGAAAAGATCTTCACATTAAAACTCAGGACCCTTGGGCTCATAATTGATGCTGCCACTAATCAGCAGAGTCACTTAACCATCTGCCTGACACCCTCTTATCTTTTAAAGAAGTATGGTAATGTCAAGTTTGACTACTTCAAGGTGTTATCATGGGTACCAAAAGGGTTGGCATTATTTTACAAAGTAGCAAGATGTTCTCATACCTCCCTGACGTCTATTTGAGGAGTGAGAATTGCAGGGCTCAGAAGTGGTATTTTGCTAAGATTCAGGTATGGCTCTCCTTGGCTGATTCTCAGAGCTCTTGCACCTCCCCAGGTGACCATGCTGGGGGAGACAGCAGAGCGGCTCAGTGAGTCCCACCCAGATGCCGCTGATGACCTGAGGAGGCAGGGGACGGAGCTGAAGGAGGCATGGGACAACCTGCTGAAGTCTTCGGAGGGTCGGAAGGAGAACTTAAATGAGGCCCAGAAATTCTACATGTTCCTTATGCAAGCCAGGTAAAGCTCCAAAGGTAGGCTCCGCCAGGTGGGGTGGGCAATTTCCACGTCTGGCTCCTGCATAGACCTTCTAGGAGCAGCCTGAGTATAGGTGCCCTTCACTGCTGGTTTGGAGGGTACGTCCACATCCAGATCGTACCTCTAGCGAGGCACAAAAAGCTCAGGCTCGGTGGTTCAAGCCATAGAATACCCAAGTTTGAACGAATGTGACACTGTTTAGGCCAACCAAGTCAGCCTAGAGCATGCACCATACACGGGGTGCTATGTCAGGAGTTGTAGAATATGGACTTTTCTTTGTACTGGAAAGAGAAGAGCACAGATAACCATGGTCGAACACAGTACAGCCCCAATATGCCTCCTAACAAATGCATGGAACGAGCACACACAGGTCCAAGGGTAAGAAAGGTGTGGTGTGTTCAGGAAGTGGGGGCAGCAAGAGCACGGGTTTGCATGTCAGAGGGCTCAGGACAAGGATCGGGGCGCAAGCTTAGACATGTAGAGATAAAATCCTGGAGAACTTCCGCTGCCTTGCCGGAAGGTCTACACATGATCACAGTGGAGCAAGCAGACACTTTGTCTGTGAAACAATTGCCGCGTTCTGCCCCATCACCTCCATCTGCTGGGAGGAGCATTTGGAATTGAGGATCCAGGAAGTAGTGCCTCACAATGTAATACTTTTGAAAAAAAAAAAAAGAAAAGGACTTTCGGTACATAATTGCAGTTGCTCTTGGCAGCCCCCTCCCCACTTCGGCATCTCTGGAAAGCTATAGTTTTTCATACAATATAAATAAATAGCATCCACAGCCATCCCCCAAATCATAGCTGCTCATAGCTCTCTGTACGTACAGATTCTGCTCTGACTTCAGACTCCAAGTCAAATGCTGCCTCCTTCCCTTTATGAAATACTTTATGAATAAGTAATACTCCCCCCTTCCGAGCAACTCTGACACAGGCTTTTACTGCTTTATGACCCTTTTATGACCCTCTTTAATACCCATCACAAGGCTAACCCATCCCCCCCACAAAACCCTCAGTTTGTTTCTCAGAGTCCATAGTCTCTCATGGTTCATCTCCCCCTCCGATTTCCGCCCTCTTTATTTTTCCCTTCCTGTTATCTTCTTCTTCTTTTTCTTTTTTTTTTTTTTTTTTTTTTTACATATAATGTATTATTGTTTCAGAGGTACAGGTCTGTGATTCAACAGTCTTGCACAATTCACAGCACTCACCATAGCACATACCCTCCCCAATGTCTATCACCCAGTCACCCCATCCCTCCCACCCCACCCCCCACTCCAGCAACCCTCAGTTTGTTTCCTGAGATTAAGAATTCCTCATATCAGTGAGGTCATATGATACTTGTCTTTCTCTGATTGACTTATTTCGCTCAGCATAATACCCTCCAGTTCCATCCACGTCGTTGCAACTGGCAAGATCTCATTCCTTTTGATGGCTGCGTAATATTCCATTGTATATATATACCACCTCTTCTTTATCCATTCATCTGTCGATGGACATCTTGGCTCTTCCCATAGTTTGGCTACTGTGGACATTGCTGCTATAAACATCGGGGTGCATGTACCCCTTCGGATCCCTACATTTGTATCTTTGGGGTAAATACCCAGTAGTGCAATTGCTGGGTCGTATGGTAGCTCTATTTTCAACTTTTTGAGGAACCTCTGTACTGTTTTCCAGAGTGGCTGCACCAGCTTGCATTCCCACCAACAGTGTAGGAGGGTTCCCCTTTCTCCGCATCCCCGCCAACATCTGTCATTTCCTGTCTTGTTAATTTTAGCCATTCTGACTGGTGTGAGGTGGTATCTCATTGAGGTTTTGATTTGGATTTCCCTGATGCCGAGCAATGTTGAGCACTTTTTCATGTGTCTGTTGGTTCAGGCTGTTTTTGAAACAATAGGTATTAGCCTCTTGTGTTCTGTTTGCTTTTTTTTTTCTTCTAATCTAAAGTATGAACTCCTCTTTTGCTATGTTACATACTTAGTAAGCAACCAATGAAACTTAGGTGTTTGAATAAGTGAATACATGAGTTTTCAAAAGAAAAGACCCTTCTGCCCTAGATCGGATGTCTGTTGTTTCTCCAACAAGAGAAAGGACTCTCTGTGATGCTTCATTTGGGCATCACACAGAATTGCAAATGAGTACATTGTTACTTGACATTTACCCTCTGGGACACGGACCTTAGCTTTCCTTGTCATACCCCTTGACTGCTAACAGTCAGAAGTGGGCCCTGGTCTCATCAACAGTATGGAGAGTGTGTGTGTGTGTGTGTGTGTGTGTGTGTGTGTACATGCGTAAATGTATGTGTGTGTGCATGCGTGAATGTGTGTACATGCATGAATGTGTGTGCATGCGTGAATGTGTGTATGCATGAATGTGTGTGTGTTTGAGTGAATGTGTGTGTATATGCGTGAATGTGTGTGCATGTGTGAATATGTGTGTGTGTGTGTGTGTGCGCATGCATGCATGCTGGGAATAAAAGAATAAAGACATACCTTCCCTGAAATTCCATATAAAATAAATCCTTAAACCCAAAGTCTACTCTTTATGTACAAGAATCATTAAAAGTAATGGAATATGGATTGGTCCAGGATCTGAGTGTCCAGGTTCTTTCCAGATGTCTGTTTTTACTTATATTACATGGGCAAGCCACTTACATTCTCTAGGCTGACCTCCTCATCTCCAAACCGAAAACAAAAGAGTTCCCAGAATTCTATACAGGATTATTACAAGAACTGAAAGAGATAATATATGTGAAGACATTTTCAAACATAAGAGATGTCATTATTAAGTCAAACAGTGTAAACAACAGAATTCAGTGACTCATCACTTAGATATAACACCCAGTGTTCATCACAAGTGCCCTCCTTATTGCCCATCCTCCATCTAGTTCATCCCCCACCCACCTCCCTCCATCAACCCTCAGTTTTTTCTTTATAGTTATGAGTCTTTTATGGTTTGCTTCCCTCTCTCTTTTTTTCTTTATCTGCCCCCTCTCCCAATGTTCATTTGTTTTGTTTCTTAAATTCCACATATGAGTGAAATCATATGGTATTTGTTTTTCTCTGACTTATTTCACTTAGCATAATACACTCTAGCTCCAGCCACATTATTGAGAATGGCAAGATTTCATTCTTTCTGATGGCTGAGTAATATTCCCTTGTATATACATCCCATCTTCTTTATCCATTCATCAGTCAATGGACATTTGGGCTCTCTCCATAGTTTGGCTATTGTTGATAATGCTGCTCTAAACATTGGGGAGCAGGTACCCCTTCTAATGTTAACTAACTAGAATTTAAATAAAAAATTGAAAAAAATAAAAGCTTAGCAAAATAAAAAAAGGAAACATTTCCAATTGGTTTCTAGTAAATCATCTTTATCACACTTGTCTTTTTCCTGTATCTTCCTTTTACTTGGAATTTTTCTTAAGCACTGTTACCAAATTCTAGAAAGTGTCTGTCTGTCTTCATGTCTATAATTTTATATTTTTGATCTATTTCCTTTTTAAAGATTATTTTCATTCTTTATACACAAGCAGATTCATGTGTAATGAATTTACAATAATAAATTTCCTTTTTAAAACAAACAAACAAAAACCAGTGTGAACAACAAACCCAAGATCTGTGAAGCATATAAAGTCAGATGGAAGGTGTTAGAAATAGCCAAGGACAGATAGCCCCTGTTGCAAGCTGCAAGGTTTTCTTGTCAATCCCAGTATGTCTATTTCTCTAGGGACCTAGAGAACTGGATCAGTAGCATGGGTGGCATGGTATCATCAGAGGAACTGGCTGAGGATTTAATTGGCACGGAGATCCTGCTGGAGCGACACCAGGTATGGCTACAAAATCCACAGCCACTGATCACATGACCTCCCAACCTTCCCTCATTTTATGACATTGTTGAGAAGCCATTGGTGCCACCAGTCTCTTCCTATTTCCAACACAGGAGCATCGTGCTGACATGGAGGCTGAAGCTCCCACCTTCCAGGCCTTGGAAGACTTTGGTGCAGAACTTATAAGCAGTGGGCACCGTTCCAGTCCTGAAATTGAAGAAAAGCTTGAAGCGGTCAGGCTAAAGAAAGATGACTTGGAGAAAGCATGGAAACAACGCAAGAGGATGCTGGATCAGTGTCTGGAGTTGCAGGTAAAGCACCCTTGACCCCGTTAAAAAGGATTAGGCTCAGTCTGTTCCTTCTGTGCAAGTTTGCACAGTTCCTGCAGGTGCTCATTTCACTGGGCTTGCCATCCCGTAGGCACAAGGGCATTTCTTGGCTCTCTGCCATTGCGCTCTCATCATTGTGGTGTTCTCTGCTCGTATTCCTGTTAGAAGAGCCAAACAAAGTGGGGATCAGCTCTTGGCACAAGATGAGGGTGATTATAATGTATTTATTGATTGAGAGTTTGGTTGATTGATTCCTGTTGAGAACATGCTGGTTGTGGAGCCCTGGAAACACAAAGATTAGTAAGATAACATCTCTTTTCTGAAGTAGTGAAATTAGACATGTAGACAGACCATTCTAGCACAGCAGGTGATTATTAATAAAACAAAATGTATGAAAGTTTTGAGGCTAAAGAAGAGGGAGTGATTAGTGCCAGTGAGGGAAGGGATGAGCGGATCACTGGTGACCCTGAGGGTCGTGGTTATGAGGGTCCTAAAGAAATAACCAGCCAGCATCTGCCAGGTGCAGCATATGGGAAACACACCCTGGGAATGGAGTACAGCTTAAACAAAAATGTAAAATGTGTTTTCAGGGAAGAGTAAAAGCTCCAGAATAGCTAAGATTCATGGTATGAATGTTTCTTGGAAGAACATAAGCAACTCTTATGGGATCCCTTCTATCAGTGTTGTAGGAAAGGGATGGGTCATTTCCTCTGTCCCCTGGATTGTATATAACCTCTGCCTTCATTCCCCATAGTTGTTCCACGGGAATTGTGATCAGGCTGAGAGCTGGATGCTGGCGCGTGAGAATTTCCTGAGGTCAGAGAGCCACAGTTCCTTAGACACTCTGGTGGCCTTGATGAAGAAACGGGATGATTTGGACAAAGCAATCACTGCCCAGGTAATAACTAATATAAGAGTTCCAATAATAAATATTAGTAATAATAACAGAGATTCTATACATGTATATAGTTCTGTCATTTACAAGTATTTTAATTCCCATTTGCTTCTTACAGAAAACTGAGTTAGACAGGGCAGTTGACACGGTGGCTTAGTCTTACTCAAGTCACTCGCGGCATTGGACCGACTTACTGCAAGCCCAGCCTTTTACAACCTACCTTTTAGAATTGGAAGTGACTTTATATACTGCTTATGCCAACAACCCACCCAATGCAGGAGTCACCCTCTGCCATGGCCATGGGAGGAGTCTGTTCTTTAGGGAGATCAGTACCACAGGAGTCCGTACCACAGGAGCTCAGTACCACAGGAGTCCATACCACGGAGCTCAGTACCACAGGAGTCAGTACCATAGGAGCTCAGTACCACAGGAGTCAGTACCATAGGAGCTCAGTACCACAGGAGCTCAGTACCACAGGAGCTCAGTACCATAGGAGCTCAGTACCACAGGAGTCCATACCACAGGAGCTCAGTACCACAGGAGCCCATCTTAGTGTCATTATTAAAGTTTCTCCTCCTGTTGAATTAAAAGCCACTTTCGTAGCATTTACCCTCTGGCCCTGGTTTTGTTCCCCTTTGTGAAGCCATAAAGGGTGTCTCTGTTCTTTTCTAGGAGAGAGTCTGGGATTGCACTGAAGGCCTAATCTCCAGGCATCTGGGCTTTTTTCTTTTCCTCTATCTAGGAAAATAAGATCACTGAGTTAGACCATGTTGCGGAGCGGCTCATAGCTGATGACCACTATGCCAAGGAGGAGATTGCTGCTCGGTTCCAACGGGTGCTAGACAGGTCAGGCCTGAGCAGGTGTTTTGTGAGCTAAGGAAGATGCAGCAAAGTGACCTCTTTGCTAGCATGGAGGATGGGGGTCACACTCTGAGTTCTTTTCATTTCTAAATGCCTAAAACTATGTTGACACTTGCAAACATTTCTGATCTAGACTCACAGAATGAAAGGCATGGAACACAACTTAATTATTACTGACTTAACCACTGTATTTTATATTTGAAAATAACAAGACTATGCAACAACTAAATCTATTAATATAATATGTAATATTAGATATAATATACATGTAATATAATATGTATATGAGCATTATTTGTAATATTATAATATATAATATATAGCTAAATAATATATAGCTATGTTACATATAACATATAAATCCATAAATAACGAGAGGAGAAGGGACAAGTTGGCAAATGAGAAGACTGCAGATATGGCATCAGACCTTGGTGGAAGGGTCGAGGGCAGAGAGTGATATAGCTTCCTCCTCCAGATGGAATGCTCTAAAAGAACTGCTGATTGCTGAGCGGACAAAACTTGGTGACTATGCTGACCTCAAAAAATTCCACCATGACCTTGAGGACCTGGAGGAATGGATCAGTGAGATGCTGCCCATAGCCTGCGATGAATCGTACAAAGATCCCACCAACATTCAGGCAAGTTCAAAACAGGAATCTTGGAAAACTCTGGCATACCCAGATTGTTGGATGAAGGGTTGTCTCCCTACACAGAATGCTTCCTCACTGTTGAGACCATTGTCTGCCCTCAGGGGCTTCTGAGTCTAATGTGAAGGTGTGGGTCCTTCAGAAGTCACCATTGGTTATGACAGAACATTAACTTTTTCTTTGAAACAGAATTTATCCATCTTGCTTCCTTAGATTACAGGGTAATTTAGTCTCTGCTTTCCCTTCAGAGAAAATACCTGAAGCATCAGGCTTTTGAAAATGAGGTCCAGGGCCGAGCTGAGGAGGTGGAGGGAGTCCTCAACCTAGGGAACTCTCTGATTGAGCGGGAGGCATGTGACGGCAATGAAGAGACCATGAAGGTAGGGGTTGTGCTCAGGATGGTTTGGGCTAAAGGCGCATGAGGAGAAGGCTCTTCTTCCTTCAGAGTTTCCATGGGTGGGGATATGGAGTGTGTTCTGTGGTTAGCGATCTTCCCTCTGACTGTCACACAAAGAAAGCAGGCAACCGTGTTGCTCAGACCTTATCACTTCTCTCAAACTCAGTACCTAGGACTCTGAGAAAGCTTTAGACCTAATTCTTAAGCGTTGTCATGCTTGTTTGACATTTTCTATCCCTACTGCCAAGAGCTTTGGCTCTTAGGCACCAGTCTCTGTAAGCAGCCCAGGACCCTTCCCTCAAACTTTGTTCCAACACCTCCTGTTGTTTCCCGGATTAAGCATAACTGCTTAAAAATGTATGGCATTCAAGGGTTGGCAGATTTTGGCTAGTCCCTAACTCCTCGGCCCCTACAGTATCTCTTCAAGTTGTCACAGGACTCAGGATCCTAAAGATCATAGTGATCCCCAAATTTCTTTGGGTTAGGGTCAACTGGAAGAGCTGGACAAACACTGGAACTACCTGCTTGAGAAAACAATTGACAAAGGACAGAAGCTCAACGAGGCGAGTCGCCAACAGAGGTTCAACACAGGCATCCAGGACTTTAAGTTCTGGCTCTCAGAGGTAATTGCACCTGGAATCATGGGGGCATGGGATCTTAATAACTAATTGCTAGGTAAATGGATTTATGCATGAACAATTTCCTTGACTTTCTTGGGAAAAGTTGGGGGATATGGTTGCTAATGTTCTCCTTAAAGACAGTTTTCATCTGGCAGCTTCATTGCATATTTCTTTATTCGCAGGCAGAGACACTGCTGGCCATGAAAGATCAGGCCAGGGACTTGGCTTCAGCAGGAAACTTGCTCAAGAAACATCAGCTGTTGGAAACAGAGATGTTGGCCCGAGAGGTAAGCAGTGTTGGAGTCTCACTCCTCTGGGCAGAATGGAAATGCCTCTGACTTTCCTCTCTCATCTTAGGAGGCCATTTGAGAACACTTTCTTGCAAAACTGACCTTAGCGTTCTCAGCCAGCAGTCATTATACCAGGTCAAATCCATGAGCTGCAGAGCTGTGGCAATGGTCACTGCTAACCAATTATCATGAAACTACAGATTCTAAGGAAGAGGATCCAGGAAGAGGATCCTAAAGCTATCTTGTCTACCTTTTGATGAGGCATACATCTAAACTCACTATCTTCCAAAGCTCATATTTGATCTGGCCTTTGAAAGAAAGTTTATTTTACATAATTATAGAGAGCAAAAAATATCAGAGGGGGATATCATGTGCAACGAAGTTGAACTATATATACACTCTGGAAATTCTATGGAGAATTCCAGTTGCATTCCAATATCAAGCAGAAATGTGTTTTGGGAGCAGTGATAAACATGTTGGCAGGTATTGATTTCATCCTGGAGAATTTTATATTATCAGTTTTATTTGGTGGCAGAAATAGGCACAGAAAGGACAAGAAGTCAAAGGTTTTCTAAGTTCCAGAGCTTTAGGACCTGATGACATTCCCCACGACAATACTAGAAGGACAGAGTTAGAGTGAAAACAGACAGAAGAGTCTGGGTGTGTTCTGGACATGGTCAGCCTAGGAATGTTATGGTAGAGTAGCTCTTCTTGAATACTTCTATCTATCAATCTGTGTCAGACTCAGGACTGTGAGGAAGACAGTCATGTTTGGAGACACACACTTACTCACACTCATTTTCCAGTTGGGAAGAGGAGGAAAAAACAAGGGAGAATACCAGAAGGCGAATGGACAGTTTGAGTATTATAGTCATGTTACTCACAGTGCTCTCTGATCTTGCCCTCATCTGAGCTGAGTTAAAAGAGCTTATCATCAATTTGACTATCTTCAAAAACAGTCTATTTGACCCAGACTTTGAACCTGCACCAGTGGTGGTTAAAGTCCAGGGTCTACTTAATGCTTGTATCGTTCTGTTCACTGAGAACACCTCGGCTTTCTAGGATGCACTCAAGGACCTGAATGAGTTAGCTGCTGATCTGCTCGCCAGCGGGACTTTCAATGTTGACCAGATTGTGGAGGAAAGGGATAATGTCAACGAGCGCTTCCTGAATGTCCAAGACTTGGCAGCCACACACCACGAGAAACTCAAAGAGGCTTATGCCTTGTTCCAGTTCTTCCAGGACCTAGATGATGAGGAATCATGGATAGAGTATGTACGGCCAGCTCACACTGCACCAATAACCAAAGAGAATAGATGATCCACCAAACATGTTCCCATTTGGTGCTGAGATGAAATATGTAATTGTTTCTTACAGTTGGTATTACTTCTTAACCATGCTTGCCTTAGCCTAAAGTTAACATTGGTTTTATTTTTCTCAAATTACCTCACTGTATGCAGGCAGAAGGGGACGGGCTTGGAGAAGTGGGGAGCAATTCACATACATTCTGGGAATAAAACTAAGAAAGCACATATGCTTGCTTGTTCTAGATAGTTCATAGAATGTGTAATGTCTGGATGAGACAGCTGAGCCTTTACAACTTACTCAACTGCTGAGATCCTTGTCATTTTTTAAAAAAAATATTGAAATTCTAGTTGGTTAACATACAAAAAAGAAACATACAGTGCAACATTAGTTTCAGAAGTTGAATTCAGTGATTCATCACTTACATATAATACCCAGTGCTCATCACAACAGGTGCCTTCCTTAATCCCCATCACCCACCTAGCCCATCCCCCACCCACCTCCCTCCATCAACCCTCAGTGTGTTCTCTATCTTTAAGAGTCTCTTACGGTTTGCTTCCTTCTTTTTCTTTTTTTCCCCTTCTGCTATGTTGATCTGTTTTGTTTCTTAAATTCCACATCTGAGTGAAATCATATGGTGTTTGCCCTTCTTTGTCTGACTTATTTTGCTCAGCACAATACACTCTAGCTCCATCCTGGGAAATCTAAGGTGCCACCGAACTGGACACAGGCCAGCATTACCCAGTACCTGCCAGGCTTTCAGTACTAATTCTGTTTTTGTTGTAAAAAGTATGATTGGGAAAATCTTGGTAAATCAAATTATTTTCCCTACTTCCCATTTAACCTGCCTCACCGTGTTCCTCTTCTATAAGCCTGCTGATTCTCGCTGGTAATCAATGAATTAGAGGGAAGCCTTGTGCACCAGGCAGCAAGGAGGACATCTAGGAACTTCAGAAACAATGAGATAATATAATCTTGTCTGTGTAGCCTTTTACTATGCTTTGTGGTGGCGGTCAAACATTTTACACTTGGAACTGATCCAACAGCCATGACTCCTGCAGTATCAGCTTTTTTTTACCCATTCGACCTAAATTCATTATTGATATTAATAGACAAAAATCATGAAGGCCATGAAGGCCATATATGTACATAGGGTCATTTATATGTGTGTGCATATAATTTTCACATTTTTTGAAAGAGAAACATTAGTGCATGTTTTTGAGCAAAGAAGAAAAGATACACAGGTAGGCAGACAAGGGAATGAATGGAAAGGCTGTCACAGCTGTGGGCATAGTGGGGACCAGTATGTAATTTTCATTTGTATTGTCAGGAGTTTTGCAGAAAGCCTCTGGCACTAATTGTCTTTGTGGTTACTGACCCCCGAGTGTTCCAGAATTTACCACCTCCCCACCCCCAGCCACACACCCATTCTTAGAAAACCCTTGCTCTAGGGTGACCTGGAATATCTAAACTACGTTTTCCGTTTCCTTCCTTGGTCCCAGGGAGAAGTTGTTACGCGTGAGCTCCCAGGACTATGGGAGGGACCTTCAGGGGGTGCAGAACTTGCTCAAGAAGCACAAGCGCTTAGAGGGGGAGCTGGTGGCCCACGAACCCACCATCCAGGTAGGAAGAGTTGAGATCTGTGGATCAGTAGGGTGATGCTACCTACCTACCACAATGAGGAGGTGGCATGCAGAGCCACAGGGAGCTAGGCACAGAGCCTACGGGCATTCTTCCCTCCTCTGCACGTTGTCTTCTATGAATAGAAGGATTCTGCTCAGGGACTATGCTTTTCCCCGGAAGGGACACTTTCAATACCACAGACACAATTGTTGGTGATTAGGGTGCAGTCTGGGACATCTGGAAAAGCTGTACTTGAGCTGAGTGACAGGGGAAGAAGACAGCTCTGCATTACGCTATGACCATGAATAATCCAGAAAGCAGATCATGGAGCATAGCCTGGTATAAGCACCGAAGTTGCACAAGGGGACATTTAGTGTGGTGGACCTGACTGCAGGTGTCTTCATTCTCCCAAGATTTTCAAGACCACCCCAAGTACCATGGGGTTTATAAATGATGTGGAGGGTGGGAAGGGCTGGATACCTTGCCAGGGAACTCTGACTAAATGGGGAGAGTCTGTGGGGTAATGTGACATGGGTGTGTGTTCTTCAGAGTGTGCTGGATGCGGCAGACAGGCTGAGAGATAAGGCTGCTGTGGGGCAAGAGGAGATCCAGGAACGGCTGACTCATTTTTTTCAACACTGGGAGGAGCTCAAAGAGTTGGCGGCAGCTCGGTGAGTCGGGGATAGGAAGCCCAGCTATCTTCCTGGGTTGTTGGTATTGGGCTTAGCGTTGGCTGCTCTCCCCAACTCCCCATCTCTATTTATCATCGAAGTCCCTGCTCAGATGCCAGTCTGCCATGCAGCTTGCCCCCACTGGCCCCAGGGAGAGGTGAGGAGGCTGCCACCTCTGTGGTCTGAACACACCTCTGCTCCCATGCTTTCTTGCAACCGTCCTTTATCATTGTTGGCCTCATGCGCCAATGCTTCACACCAGGTCGTGCCCCTGGGTCTGTTTTACTTTGTACGACCCCCCCAGGCTTAGTGCTGTGAGCAGCCCCTAGGAATGAAAGAACGAGGGCATATATTTTCTCCCTGATAGCCATAGAGCCAATGAGAACCCTGCAGCCAGATAGCCAAACAGAATAATTTCTGCCTGTGATTCCATACCTGTTGGTGGTAGGGAGACATGTCTTTCTGGGGAATACAAGGAAACTTCTAGCACTGCGGCTGCCTTCACTGTATAAGAGGAACCATGGTGCTCTGAGTAGAAGGAGACATACTTCACTCCTGCTGTCCTCCAACTCTGACGTCTGGGCCCTCGTGTTCGGACAAGGCTCCCTTCCCCCAGCAAAGATTCCCAGAGAGCAGATGATGCCACAAAACGGAACTTCTGGGGCCAGGGCCTCCCCGGTTCACAGGAGCTCAGGTCGGATTGTTCCGTGGCCCAGTCCCACTGCGGCTGCCTCGTGCAGCCGAGCTATGTGCGGTGCTCCCCTGGGTCCTGCTGTCTTCTCAACCTCACTGGGGCTCACCGCCTGTTGCAGAGGGCGTCACCTGGAGGAATCCCTGGAGTACTTGGAATTCATGCAGAATGCGGAGGAGGAAGAAGCTTGGATCAGTGAAAAGGAAGCTATGGTTGCCCGAGGGGGCTCTGGAGACACACTGGCCATGACTCAGGTGAGCCACAGGCTGAATGACTGAGATCTCCCCTTTGATTTGAATCTTTTCTTATGTAGTCAACACTTTCACCTATGAAAAGAATCTTTCTCCTCGTGGGAGAAAAAGATGATGGAAATATGGATACTCCTGCCAGTTTTAAATATGAAAAATCAAGGTCCAATGATATAACTTGCCCAAGATCATGGGATCAATCAGGTGTGAAGGTGGGACTCAAAGCTCAATCCCATGATTTGTAGTCTGTCTGTGACTTCAAGTCATCATGGTTACAGGCCTTCCCTCATAGGGTTAGGTTTTCTAAAGATTCCCTCAAATCAGTTACACTGAATTGGAAAGATTGTTATGCTCGGGCATTGGTTGTGGTTTCTAGAAAATATAATTTTAGCAGGGCTACCTGGCAGGTGGACCAGTTCCACAATTTACAGACGTACTTGTAAATACAGTATAGAGTTTACCAATAAAGAAATGAACAAGTGGTCCATGAAATCTCTAGTTAATATGGACTTTTAGAGCTTTTGAGAGAGTGATCATAAGAAAATAATGTTCTTGGGACCTTGAGATGTGTGCCTACTAGCCTTAAAACTTAGGGATTTACCAAGAATTCTCTGTGGAGATTAATTCACTCTTATGTGATGAAATAAGGAAAGGCTCACATGGGCAAGAGAAAGCTTAAGACCTGCATAGCGTACAATTCACGCTACCAACCCCTTTCCTTTGAAAAGCCTTTTGGGACATGTGCACACATGGGACACATTTAAGTGGTTTAAGGTTTCATCTCAAACACTCCCAAAAGCTTCCCTTTTTTAAATGAAACCTTTGGTTTTGAGAATTGTGGATACACATGTGGTTGTAAGAATGTAGGGAGGTCCCATGTTCCACCTACCCAGGTTCCTCTAGTGGTGGCACCTGCCAGGACACTGACCCCAATGCAGTCAGGATGCAGTACATCACCGTCAACCTGTTTACAGAACACCATCTTCCCTTCGGCCCCCACCCCCTCCTTAGTCCCAGGCAACCACCAATCTGTTCCACGCCTCTATAATTTTTGACATTTCGAGAATGATGTATAAATGAGCTCATACAGTATGTCCCTTTTGGGGGTTGGCTTCTCACTCAGCATATAGTTGTCTGGTGATTCATTCAGGTTGTGTGCATGTCATTGTTACTGCTGGGTAGTATTTCATGGCATGGATGTGTCAGTGTAATCACTCACCTGTTGAAGAGTATCTGGGTTGTTTCCACGTTTGAGCCGTTATGAGTAAAGCTGCATTTAATATTCATGCAGAGGCTTTCACGTAAACATGAGTCTTCATTCCTCTGGAATAAATGTCCAGGAGTCCAATAGCCGGGCCATAGGATAACGGCATATTTGGTTTTGTAAAATCAGTTAAATAGATAAAAATGTAAAAGTGCCAAACTGTTCCCAGAGTGGCTGTACCATGTTACACACTTGCCAGCCAGGTGTGAGTGATCCCGACTTTCTCCCCATCCTTGCCAGGATTTGGTGCCATCACCATCTTTATTTTAGGCAGTCTGATAGGAGTGCAGGATATCTCATAGTGGTTTTAATGTGTATTTCCCTTATGGCTGATTTTTTATGTGCTTATTTGCCGTCTGTATATTTTCTTCAGTGAAATGTCTCTTCACCTCTTTTGCCCATTTTTCTGATAAGAATGTTTGATTGTTTGCTTTAACTGTTTTAACTGTAAAAATACATTTTTATGTATTTAACTTTCTGTGCTTTGTGTCAAATCTAAAAACATTTTGCCTAGCCCTGAATCCTGAAGATCTTCTCCTATGTCTTCTTCCAAAAGTTTAGAGCTTTACATTTTAATTTTAAGTCCACAATCCATGTAGAGCTCACTGTTGTCTAGAGCTACAGTGTGGTTCCTCTTTTTGCGCGTGAAGGTCCAGTGGCTCCAACGCTTTGTTCCGCAGCGCCCCCTACGGTCAGCGCGCCGCTTTCACACCTGCCCACGCGGCTATAACTGATGGGTGGTTTTTGTAGACAACATGGAGTTGGGTCAGATTTTTAAGCCCATTCTGCCAATCCTAATCTTTCAATAGGAATTTGTAGACCATCACATTCAAAGGCTCATTTTAGTGAGAAGTTCTTGCACTAACATATAAATTCCAGGAAAAGATGTTATGAGCTTTATTGCTAATAATCCTCACTATTACCTTAAGATATCTATCTACCTAGCCCTTCTATGTCATCTTTCATGAAGAAAAAATTGACTTTCTGAGTTTTTGGTTTCCTGACCCCATATAGATTGGCTAATATAAGAAAAGAGAGTTGTTTACCTGTTGTTGAATTTCAGTTTTCTTCCTGTGATCTCCTCTTTTCCCTTTGTTTAATATGTAAGAAGAGATGATTCTGATCAACTTCTTGCAATTATGAGATACATTACATATATTTAAAATATGTTTTAAGCTTTTGGCCTTACCAACTTTTAATACAACATTAAGGAGGCTAGTTAGGAATATATTTGAAAAGGGGATACCTAGATTTTATTTAAAGGAAACTTGTGTTTGATGAGCTTCTGAGGTATCCAAGGGGAAGCACAGAAAAGAGATTGGAAACAGAAGGTGACAATGTTGAAGAGACTTTATTTCATGTGTTATGTGTGTGTGAAAACACGGCTAAATCAGTCTATTTTATATGGTGGATCGTGTCCAATCTCCATGTAAGGTTTCTGCATCAAGATGAAATATAATACAGTCATACAAGATCATGGAGCCCATCTTGTATTTAAAGAAATAATCATCTTATTTTAATGCCTAAGAACACGATGTATCAGTAATTCTTATATTTTCAAAATGTGGTGGTTAAAAGTATGATAGTCGCACAAAATCTGTTTCTTCCTTGGCCCGGGTTAGTAAGCAATGTAAAAGGAAAAGTGGATGGGGTGCCTTTGTGACAAGAGGAGGCAAGGACAGCAGAGGCAGCCCAGGCCCTTGAGGATGGGGGTGGCGGTGGGCAGAGCTGCCTGGTCTCCAGAACACTCAGGAGAATATAGAGAAGGAGGAGACACACTGCTCCCGGGCTTCATCCTCACTCCATTCTCCATCCTTCCAGCAGCAGGTAGGCACAGAGAAGTTTAAGACTGAGATTCAAAACAGCTCAGTGTTCTCTTTAGCTGCCTTTAGGTCAGTTCTTTAAAAAAAAAAAAAAAGATTTTATTTATTTATTTGAGAGAGAGAGCATGAGTAGGGGGAGGGGCAGAGGGAGAAGCAGACCCCCTGCTGAGCAGGGAGAGGACCCTGGGATCATGACCTGAGCCAAAGGCAGACGCTTAACCGACTGAGCCACCCAGGTGTCCCTAGGTCAGTTCTTAGTATAAGATGATACTATCTTTCTGTTAGATACAATGTTTCATGGAATTATATAAATTTCAAAATGGAGGAATTCTTATATTTTACCTTGACCAACACTCTCATTCTAAAGTCCAGAAAAGCTTAAGTTCACATAGTAAGTTAGGAAGAATATCACTGTATTCCTTTGTCTCTTTCTTTTCTGGTAAGATTTCCCTTTTTGGCAAGTGAAGAGCTTCAGGAGAGGCATTTAGTGGCTCTGTGCAGGAAGAAGTGGACGCTCCCCTACTCTGCCAGTGTAGCTGAATCATCCTCGTGGGTAGCATCAATAGGAGTCAGAATGGGGGTGGGATAGATTGTCCAGGCTTGGATGTGTTGATTCTCACTGACTCATTTATGTAGAGCTTGCTAAAGAAGCATGAAACATTGGAAAATGACTTTGCTGTCCATGAGACCCGAGTGCAAGATATATGTGCTCAAGGAGAAGACATCTTGAATAAGGTGAGCAACTCAGAGATTCCAGGCCAAGCTCATTTTCCAAAAGGGATTGGTTCAAATATAGAATCATGAGCAGTGCTAAAATTCACACATTGAATTTTCATACTCTCTGACTAGCTACGTTGTTTTTGTTCTGAGTAAATAATTATTTGTTCAGTTGCTGCTTTTTATAAACTCTTTTTTCAGGTTCTTAGAGATATACCCTGCAGATTTCCTTAAATCCTTTGCTGACCCTCCTACTCATTGTGTGCAGAACATGGCATTTATAAAGATGTTATGGCATGCTTTGGTTATAGAGTATTGTAAAAATGTAAATAAATTTCTTTGTATGCCTCTAGGGAGGAGGATCAGACTGAAACCTGTTTGTGACTTGAAAATCATTCTTTTATTTAAATGCTTGTTTTTACAAATCCTCACTGATTAAGTGCTATACAAAGAGCCTTGAACAGAGGGGACTTCAACTATGAAGGCCTTACTTACGGGGACAAACACGAGAAGATCTTCCAAATGGTAGAGTGGAAATAACCATCCCAGGCATGGATGAAAAATAAGATAAATGCACTAGACCCAGAGGAGAGTAGTTACTTATTTGGAATGAGAGAGATGACTCCTTTTTATCATACTAAAGAATTTCAACTTCTAGTTCTGGACATCCACCCATGTATCTGTCTCTTCTTCTCCCCTCTACCTTGGTGTTGCAGGAGAAAATTCAGCACAAGGAGAAGATTTCTGCGAAGATAGAGTCTCTGAAAGAAAAGATCCCTTCTCTTTCCAGCACGATAAATGCTTGGAAGTCACAACTGGAAGAGGATTATGCCTTTCAGCAGTTTAACTGGAAGGCTGATGTGGTGGAGGCCTGGATAGGTATGACGTGTGAAGGCCAGGGGAAATACTGATAAATTCCATTGATAGAAAGGTTCTGGGATTTTCTCACTTCCCATGGAAGAGAGATACTCCCTCCTCATCCACTCTTACCCTTTCTGGACACAATTACACACACATGCCCCAGAAAACATGCTGATGGGTGACTGAGAACCAGAATTCCAGAAAACACATTTTAGGAGAATTGGTGGTTTCATCGGTGATATTTAAAAGGGCAGAGCCATGGCAAAACATTCTAAAAAATAAACAGTGTGTTCGATTACTTCTAAATTATGTCTAATCTGCAATTTTACTCTGTTTTCCGAAACACTCACAAGTTCCCTTGGCCCTAGCTCTGTCCCAGTCAGTTCTATGCTGCATAAGTCCAGAGAAACCATCCATCAGCCCCTACTGCTCCCATATTCCAATAAATGATCCACTCCCAGAGTCAGGAGGCTCTCTTGTGCCATAGAGTAAATATTTCTTTTTTCCTTATCAAGGCTGATTCAAGAGCAACTACTTTTCCCCTCTAATCAATCCTCTTTGCTCTCTAGCTGAAAAAGAAGAAAGTCTGAAGACCAATGGCAATGGCACAGACCTCGCTGCCTCCCTCACTCTCCTGGCAAAGCAGGTGAGAATAGGACTGCCCCTGGGCAGGTGCCAGGCACGTCCATGGCCCACATACACAGAAGCTGAACACTAGGATTATCCCATTCCCCAATTCTGTGGTTTTCTTGTCTGTAGGATCTGCTTTTTTCCCTTCCCATTTGGTAACTTGCTAGTTTTTTCTCCCTCTCCCTCCCACCAGTCTTGCTGCTGCTAAGTGAGCATCATTTTTATTAGAGAACCAAATTTGGGTTTTTATTTTTCTTTGTATTTCTTATAATCTTTGTATTATATTCCATTAATATCTTTTTATATCTTTATCATTTTATTTTATTTTATTTGGGATTAACTTATTTTTTTAAAACATTTCATAGGGTAAATATTTAGATCATCAAATATTTAGACATTCTCCTTTTTTTAGCATTTTGATGTAAGGATATAAATTTCCCTCTAAGCAGAGCTTTAGCTGCACCTCACAATTTCATATGTTACTTCTGTTAGTATCACTCAAATAAAATGTTTCTGTTGTTTCTAATTTCTTATTTAACCTATTTGTTATTCCATAGTGTATTTTGCTGAATTTCCAAACACTTGGGAGTTTTCGCATTATCTTTTTTGATATTTATAGCTAGTTTAATTCCACTTTGTTTTAAAAACACATTCTATATTATTCTAGAAGCTTGATTTACATCCAGCAAATGGTACGTTTTGGTGAATAGTCTATTTACAGTTGAAAAGAATGTGCATTTTTTTAAAGATTTTATTTATTTATTTGAGAGAGAAAGTAAGAGAGCACAAGCAGGGGGAATGGCTGAGGAAGAGGGAGAAACAGGCTTCCCACTGAGCAGGGATCCCGATCCAAGGACTCTGGGATCATGACCTGAACTGAAGGCAGACGCTTAACCAACTGAGCCACCCAGGTGCCCCAAAAAGAATATGTATTTTACAGTGGTTTATATTACCTGTCAGATTTGGGTTGTTAATCATGTTGTTTAAATACTTTGTAATTTTTATATATTTTGAAGTTAGGTTCAAAGTTGTGTTGACATTTAGAATTATAAATCATCTTGATGAATTGATACTTTTAATTATGAAATGTTCTTTCTAATAACATTTCTTGATTTAAAGTCTTCTTTTTCATATACTAGAGTACCAGGTTTTTTGTTTGTTTGTTTTGTTTTGTGTTTCAAGTGTATATCTATTTCCATCCTTTAATTTTTTTTCTTTCTTTACATTTACGTCTTTATATTTTTGTTGTTGACTTGATATATTTATACACTGCAAAATGATTACCATTGTAGAACTATCTGACACCTCCATCCTATCATGTAATTACCACTTCTTTTTTGTGTTGAGAACATTTCAGATCTACTCTCTTAAAAAGTTTCAAGTATATAATACAGTATTATTAGTTGTAATCATCTTGCTGTCCATTAGTGTCCCAGAATCAGTCATTCTTTTAGTTGGAAGTTTGTATCCTTCGACCACTTTCTCCTCATTTCCCCACCCTCCAGCCCTTAGCAACCACCAGTCTACTGTGTTTCTCTATTTGACTCTTCTAGATTCCACTTGTGAGTGATAGCAAATGGCATTTGTCTTTCTCCGTCTGACTTACTTCATTTAACATATGCTCTCAAGTTTCATACAAATTGACACAAATGGCAGGATTTCCTTCTATTTCATGGCTGAATAATATTCCATTTTACACACACACACACACACACACACACATGCATCACATCTTCATCTGTTCATTTGTTGATGGACAAGTTGTTTCCGTATCTTGGCTAATGTGAATGATGTTGCAATGAATATGGAAATGTGGAGTGTCTTTATGTTTTAGGTTATGTCTCCTAAAATTTCACAGAGTTGAGTATTGTTTATTTATCTAATTAGATCATTTTGTTGCAATAGTGAGTCCACTTACATTTAAATTAATGTAACTCGTGAATTTTGATTTAAAGTTATAATTTAACACTTCCACCCCCCCTCCCCCATCCAACCCCTACTTTTGGCCAGGGACTGAAATGATTCAAGACATAATCGTTTTTTTTTTTTTTTTTTTTTTTGAGGACTTGCCTTTTTCAGTTGGCTTTTACTCCTAGGGCCTTTCAAGGGTTCAACTAAATCCCTTTCATTGGAGCTACTCCTCTTTGTGTCCTCAACTCAGCACTGTGAGGCTATTGAGGAGTCTACCTAGCATCTTTGACTATTTGCTACTGTTTTTCTGCTTGGCTTCTGGGACTCCTGTCCTATAGAGTTTAGGAACCCACAGATACTTGAGGGGAAAGCAGGTAGATGATTGAACGAACTTTTCTGCAGTTCTTTTTCCACAGCTGCTCAAATCCTGGCTGCCTGGTTTCCCAGAAACTGTCTCTTTGATTTCATGAGATTATCAAGAGCTCTGAGCAGCTGCTTCCCCTTAGTCTCTTAGCCTGTGCAGCCCACATGTCATAGGGAAAGGTGACAGAGAATATTACTCTGATTTTACTACAATTTCACCTCTTTAGAGTTTTGATTCTTGAGGTGTAGTGACCTGAGTTGCATTCTGATCTCTTTCAAACAGCTGATATTTTGTACTTTTATCCAGCAATTAAAGTTGTTCTCAAAGGCAGAATTGGTCAAATACAAGCCACCCTGTAAAGCTGGAAGTGTAGTATCCAGAATTTTGTGATTTTGGTATCAACAACACACACACACACTGTGTAACTGTCCCTGTTGTTAGTGTGTGTACTTCCAAGATCTCTAGTAGTGCACTGCTGCTAATCAGTACACAAAATATAACAGGGGATGTAAAAGAGTCTTAGAAAGGATGTGAGCTGTAGGAAGCATTTAGTCTTGACTCAAAAAATGAAGATCATATCATGCTCCAATATTCCCTTAATATTAATTATATACCTAACTTAAGCTCTGATTATGAAACATGCATCCACCAGAACTTAGCCATAATTCCAACCACAAATATTCACTTAAATCTCTAAGTTATGTTTTCTTTTGCTTGGTCCTTACTCTATTTCTTTCCTAGACCTTATCTTGTCCATGATAAAAATGTGGTGGAACCCAGGTGTGAATGGTCCCTGGGAACCTACATTGTTTTTCTGTTCACAGCTTCTCTTTGGGTCTTTCCCAGGACACTCTGGATGCCAGTCTGCAGAGCTTCCAGCAAGACAGACTGTCAGAGATAACTGACCTAAAGGACCAACTGGTGGCTGCTCAGCACAGACAGACCAAAGCCATTGAGGAGCGCCATGATGCTCTGCTGAGGCTCTGGGAACAGCTGCTGGAAGCTTCTGCAGCCCACAGAGAGAAGTTGCTAGAGAAGCAGCTGCCCCTACAGCAGGTAAAAGAAAAAACCCACGATCAGGCCTCAATTATCTGTATATTAGTCATGGAACCCAGAAATGGATTCCACTGGAACTCCTGTTTGGATAAACTATAGACATTAGAGTAAGTGCATGGAAAGGAGCAGGAGGGCATTCTTATTGAACAGGAAGTAATCAGGGTTTTTTAAGACTGATTTGTCAGTTATGCAGCGGACTTGAGATGGATGCCAGGCACATGTAATAAAAGGACAAAAAGGCGATGGTCCTGATGGATGGAAAAACTAAGCTGGCAGGACTTACACTTTTCTCTAACCAAATAAAAGGAGCACTCGCTAAGAAACACTCGAGTTCTCATCCTGTGTTGACCTTACCTAGCTGAGAGATGTCACTTCACACCTCTGAGCCTTGATTCTTTCATTTATGAAATACGATCATGTTACCACTGTCTCCTGCTGGTCTGCATTATGACGATTGAGAGAGATAATGGATCTGAAAATGCGGTGCACGCCACTAAGTTCTATATAGGCTTAAGTGATGAAAATGTTCTTTCTAGTGGTGGCTGTGAAGGTATTGGATGTTGATCATAAAAAATATCAATAATAAAAGGAAATCAGGATGCTGAGTGAAGACTATAAGAAGTATTATACCAGGCAGCAAGTGAAGGTGGGAGATTAGGGGAATTAGGAGACAAACACACAGATAAAAATCAGTCAGTCTGGACGCTTAGCTAATTACTGAAGGGCTTGGTACCTACAGAAATAGTCTTAAGTGAAAAATTAGATCAATTTATGGGCAACTGTACACACATATATGCATTCTACATAGAAAGACACTTTACCTTCTGATTCTATTTTGCTTAACTTTCAAACTGCAAAGAGGTTTGTTATTTGATTTCCTGATTATAAAATCTTTGTAAAATACTCAGATGATCCATAATGTTAAAAAAGTAATATGAAGTACTTTGCAGGTTTTTGTGTCTTTCCTGTGTAGGAGCCATATCAACTTTCTCTATACTGGTCTATTTTAGCAAAAAGATTGCTGAAGTGAGTACAGGGTAAGATGTAATGGTGTAATACCTTTGTAATCCCTCTTCCATTTGAGCCAATTTTCTCCTCTTTAATCTCCACCTTTGGAAACAAAAACTCATTTTTATATTTGCCTCAGATAAATCTCTTGGGAAATACAAACTGCTTACCCTAAATCTATGATGCGTTTTAAATCTAAAACTATTTTTGGGGGGGCCTGGGTGGCTCAGTCATTAGGCGTCTGCCTTTGGCTCAAGTCATGGTCCCAGAGTCATGGGATTGAGCCCCACATTGGGCTCCCTGCTTGGCGGGAAGCCTGCTTCTCCCTCTCCCACTCACCCCTGCTTGTGTTCCCTCTCTCACTGTGTCTCTATCTGTCAGATAAGTAAATAAAATCTTAAAAAAAATAAAAAATAAAACTATTTTTGCTCACCTACTGTTTGGAACCATCCATACTATTTTTCTTGTTCAGAAATTCTGACAATTCAGTCATTCAGAGCATCTGGATAACTCCGGACAGTAACATAGGGATAAGGCTACAGATTAGAGGGTAGGAACTGGGTTGAGCCCTGAACACATTTTAGAAGGAAGGCAGAAAAAGGACTCAGTACAGACAAAGACACCAGAGAGGCGTGGTCTGCAAAAAAGCAGAGGAGAGAAAGAAGGAGCAAACAGAGAATGGGAGAGATGGGCCTATCCCATCAATGATCTGTGGATTCAGTGATTCACGCATTCATTCACTTAACACCTACTTTTGTATGTTTACCAGGTGCCAGGAAGAACTAGGGCTCAAACTTCAGAATAAGAAATCATGAAATCTTATCACTGAAAATGGCCCTTGCTTCATTTGGACTCTTAGCACTAAAACAACCCTAGGAGTCCTTCAGCCTCTTTGTAGATGACAGATTTGACTAGTTTCACACCAGGGGGCCAGGACCCGGGCCGGTGCCTCAAATGCACCTGCCTGCCCACTGATTTCATGTCCTCAGTGGTTTCAGTTCTGCCCTCTTGGAGTGCTGACCCTGAAAATATTTGAATATGGTCTTTTTTTCTTTTAATCCTCAGTCTTCTCTTTTGCTGAGGGGCTTTATTGGGAAAGATGGAGGTGACTTTTTTCTCTGCAGGCCGAAGAGCTGTTCATGGAATTTGCACACAAGGCTTCCGCTTTCAACCACTGGTGTGAGAACACCGAGGAGGACCTGTCGGAGCCTGTGCACTGTGTCTCCCTGAATGAGATCCGGCAGCTGCAGAAGGACCACGAGGCCTTCTTGGCCTCCTTGGCCGGGGCCCAATCTGACTTCAACGAACTGCTGGAGCTAGACCAGCAGATTAAGGCCTTAAACGTGCCCTCCAGCCCTTACACCTGGTTAACGATGGAAGTGCTAGAGAAGTTCTGGAAGCACCTGTCTGATGTCATCAAGGTAACAGCACACAACAAAGGCTTCCCTTCACGGTGGTGAGCATGGCCACCTAACTTATTATACAAGTTGGGGGGACTTTTGAGAAAGAAAGGACACAGTTAATAACTATGTTGAGACAGCAGTCATGAACCGGAACTGTCTAAGGAAATGTTAGAAATATATTCACAGTGGGTATAGCCCTACGCCCCGGAGTTCAGACCCTCTTATGCCTCTGGGTGTTGAGCAATGATTCAAGGAAGCAAACACGGGCTCCAGGAGGTGGCTCTAAACATGAGATTTGAAAGTTCATGAGGTTTGTATATAAGTTCACAGTCTATAGATTTCCCCCCATTTTATACCTACCTCCAAAGTGCCTTTTTAATGTGTTTGTGTGTAATTTTTATCAGTCTATAATGATATTCATCATAGAAACTATGGAAAATATTAAAAAGTTTCACAAAGAAAAATTTCACCAAAATATCACCAATTTTATTTTATTTTTTAAAAAATATTTTATTTATTTATTTGTCAGAGAAAGAGAGAGAGAGCGAGCACAAGCAGGGGGAGTGGCAGCTCATTACTGCTTTTCCTTTTAAGGCTGCTTTTATGTTCATTTAAGTGAAGATTTCACCTAGAAAAAAATGAGAAGAGGATGATTTGCCTTTATTACTAGCTTATTTGTCACTGGGCTTGGTCTTAGAGACACCTGCAAGTACTTTCAGGCGTGACGGGAGCTTCCTTCCCCTTTAGAGGCAGGAGAGGTGGGCAGGAGGAAGTAGAAGCACGTAGCACATGCTTCCGGAAAGTAGGTTAGACTGGGAGGAGGGGAGCTGCGCAGCTGAGCCCCGGAACCAGCTATTTTACTGCAAAGAAAGGTCTTCAGTGTTCACTCCACTATCTGTGATTTGGGGTTTTAGGAACGGGAGCAGGAGCAACAAAGGGAAGAGGCGAGACAGGTCAAGAACTTTGAGATGCGCCAGGAGTTTGAGCAGAATGCCAGCGCCTTCCTTCAGTGGATCTTGGAGACCAGGTACACAGCGCTGCCTCCAAGCCCATGATCCCTGCGTCCCCACAGGGATGAAATACATATCTGAAGGGAGCAGGAGGGGGCCCTACAGCATTTATGTTGTTCTAAAATCACCATATCCTGTCTGTGCTTTTCATCTGGAATTGATGGTTTTCTAAATCAATCCTTGCAAAGTCAAGAAACGAGAATGTCACACCACTGCCCATTGTCTACATGTCCATATTCTCTCCTGGGTAATTCTCATTTTTTCCCCTGTTGCCTGTAATTAAAGTATAAAACAGTCCCTTATGTTTGCACTTTACAAAGTGCTTCTATACCCACTACCTCCCTTAACTCTCCCTGCGACCTTGAAAAGTGTACAGAGCAGATGTGATTACTCTGTCTCCAAGTGTGGAAAGAAGCTCAGTAGACAAATGGACTTGCTCCAGGTCACATGGGTATTTATTGTCATGACCAAAGGCAGAGCCTACTGTGAAACTAGGAAGCTGTCACGCTGCCTGACCATGAAGCTGTGGTGAGAATCGGTGAGATACTCCATGCTAATTGCTTTTGTTAAAGGCAGAATGTCTTATACACAAAAATAGCATTTGTCACATCTTCCAGGGCAAATGACCTGGAGAAGGAGACCTGGAGGGTTGTAATCCATTAGAATAAATGTCAAAGTCGGCAGACATATCCAGTAGGTGGGTCAGAAATGTGGACTTTTGAGAGTTAAAGGGGTGGTTTAGACAATCCGTGATATATACTGTTTCTACAAACCCAACAAGGAAAACCAGACAACGAGCAAAAGGAAATCCTGTGTCACAGCTAAAAGTTATCTGGCAGAAGGCAGAGGAAGCACAGTTCATCCCCCTCTGCCTCTGGTTTTGTCCCTCATCCCCTGGCAGGGTGTGCCCAACACTGAGCTCATCACCTGACACCCGAGCTCTTCATCCTAAAACAGCAGGTGCACACAGGATCTGAGCTCCTCCGAGAGGGAGAGACTCTGGGAGCAGTGTGAAACGGTTCCTATTAGATTTGGAATATTCCATAAATCTAGGGAAAGACGATCATTGAAGTAATTTGTATTAATGTGTGATTTCTCTTTTCTCTCGTCTGATTCCTGTTCTGGAACTGCATGCCCAGGGCTTATTTTCTGGACGGGTCAGTATTTTATGTTATTATGTTTGTTTTGTTTTTAAGTTAAGGGTATATTTGAGAGTAAGAACCAGGAGGAAGGTACAGAAGCCTTCTCGTAGATATAGAAGAATGAGGGCAGACCTTCCTTCTCTTCTTATCTGTCTAGCAACTTGCCAATTGACAGAAGGGTTTGGTTTCATGAAAATCTAGTGTGAAAATTCGTTTCAGAGAACCCATATAATAGACATAGAAGTAGAGAAATGTAGGGTGTCGAAATCAGTCTGGATGAAATATTGACCTCTGATATTATGAATAACATTTCCCTCTGCTTCTTAACTAGGTCTTTGCTCAAAGAAACAGGAACTCTGGAATCCCAGCTGGAAGCAAATAAAGTAAGTAACGTTTGCTTATTAGCTGAGGATATTGCCAGAATTATGAGGAGTGCAAGGAAAACGCCTTAAAGGCAACCCTAGTAGTACTTTTAAGTAAACTCCCCAGCCTGAAGGTCAAGAGCTTCAGGGTCTAGTCCCAACCCTGCCAGCAACTTGCATTCTAGCCGTTGACCGCCGCTCCATGGGCACAGCCATCAGTTTACTTCAGTAACCTCAATTTCTGTGTCATTACAATAGAGCTCATAATACCTGCATCACAGAGTCACTGTGATAATTAAGAAAGAAAACAGGTGCAGAAGCCATCATCATTTGACAATCATTTGCTAATATACTTAAATCCAGATGGTCTTTCAACAGTTGAGTGAAGCAATGGGCTAGAACAGTGTTTCTTAACCTTATTTTCATTATTGCCCCACCTCAAGGAGAACATTTAATTAATTAAATCTAATTAGTCCCTTATGAAAGAACTTCAGTAATAAAGAGGAAGATGTCAGGTGGGACTGATCTCTGGAAGGTCACAAGCATTTGTAACTTGTAATACATTTAGTATCTCGACCCACCCCCATCCTCAGAACCCATTCACTCCTCCCTTACTCAGGAGAAAGCATGGCCTGGATGCAGGCGGTTGGCATCGAATGTGCCTGGAGGACAGGTGCATCCTGTGGAAGTCTGCTGGCATGGCCGCAGGGGAGCCGGCTGGAGCTCAGCCCCAATCCCCAGCGTGGGTAACTTGTGGTGCCGATCTCTGGGAGCCAGCCATGCAGGCATCCTGGGAATGCTCCTCCTCTCCTCTGCAGCATGTAACTACTAATTCTTAGATTTATATATTACACCTGACCAGGATGACCAAGGTCACATCACCTAACCTTCCCACCATCACATAAATGAGGAATACAGAAGTGGATTTCCTGAACAGTTCATTTTTCATAGAGGACAAGAAGAGTCCTGAGAATAATTTAAAAGGAGCAATTAGGGGAAATCCAAACTCATCAGCTTCTTATCTTCTCTACCATCCCTTGGTTTGGAGCTGGTATCCTGCATGACTGCTTCTCTCCTTCTTGTCTTTTCTAGCGGAAGCAGAAGGAGATCCAGGCCATGAAGCGCCAGCTGACCAAGATCGAGGATCTGGGAGACAGCTTGGAAGAGGCTCTGGTCCTGGACATCAAGTATAGCACCATCGGGCTGGCCCAGCAGTGGGACCAACTTCACCAGCTGGGGATGCGGATGCAGCACAACCTGGAACAACAGATCCAAGCCAAGTACTGCAGACCCATGACCAGGGCTGGGCAGGGTGTGCGTGGGATTAGGTGTCAGAACTTAGCCCCAGGGGCTAGAGTTTGGGTTACTGGATAAAAGAGCTGCTTCAGAGGTAGTACACACATCATCTCTGGAATCAAAATTCTCTTTCTCTCTCTTTTCTGTCCCACATAGTGACTATTCCTTTTTATTGGGGAGTCTATTATGAAACAGGAGACCATGCTCCCATCCCCATGAAGCTATTCACCACCCAGTTCTCAGGGTCCCTTCACCATCTTATGCGATCTCTTCAGGAAGTCATCCCTTTTGTAAAAGTTCCTCTCAAATGTCTAGAATGCAAGAAATATTCAAGGTGTAGAGCCAGAAGAGCAGAATTCACTTGTTTTTTTCTAAATAAGTTAATTATATCAAAGCAGCTTTAGGTCTTGGTAATAATGGCAGCATTATTGTCTAGATCGGGGATTGGCAAACTTTTCCTATAAAGAGACTGATCATAAATGTGTCAGCCGTGGTGAGTCATGTGGCCTCTGTTGTAACTACTCACTCGCTATCATAGAGAGAACGGGCAATTGACAGCCCACAAATTCATGAGTGTGTCCATGTTTCAATAAAATTCTATTTATGAACACCAGAATTTGAAATTCAAATTTTTATGTTTAAGGAAACACTTCCTCTTTTGATTATTTTCAACCACATAAAGAGGTAAAAGCCGTTCATAGTTCATTAAACTGTACAAAAGCAAGTGGCAGACTAGATTTGGCCCATGGGCTATAGTTTGCCAACCCCTGAATCAGATGACCTGAGCAGCATAACATCCACTAACATCCCTCTTTATTCCACATGGCATGTCTTCTGCTATTTTCCTGTTTTATTTCATGGGCTAATCATGTTTTCCTTTTCAGAGACACCATAGGTGTGAGTGAAGAGACACTAAAGGAGTTTAGCACAACCTATAAGTGAGTATGACTTCATAGTTGATCGGTTCTTTGTTTTCCAACCCATTCAGAATGAATCTCCAAATAGCTAATTTTTTCCCCTCAGTGTTGGCATGGTAGGATCTTAAATGAAGATCTAGATCTGTTAATTAGCTTCAAGGCACGGCTTTTAATATGTCTATGAGCTTCCTGAAAATACATTTCTCTCATGCTCAACATTTTACTGTCTTTGCTCCATTCACTGGGTTAAAAATAGTTCAGAAACAGAGGCAAGCTCCCCACTTGGTTTTCTGATGACCTGTGACATGTTAAAGCCTCAGTTGACCCAACAAGAACTGTTCTTTTCTGTTCTAATCTGGTTCTGTATTGAACTTGATAAAATGTTTTTGTTCTTCAGACATTTTGATGAGAATCTGACAGGGCGCTTGAGCCACAAAGATTTCCGGTCCTGCTTGAGAGGGCTCAATTATTACTTGCCCATGGTGGAGGAGGATGAACGTGAGCCCAAGTTTGAGAAGTTCCTGGATGTCGTTGATCCAGGGAGGTAGGAAGAAGACCAAGGGCCAGACCATCATAGGGAATGGGGTTTAGAGAAACAGGCACAGAGAGTAAAATGATCCATAAAACATGAAACCAATTCCTCTTGAGAATAGGAAGATACAGACTACCGTAAGTGAATTGGGCAGGTTTTGGTGCCCTTGCAGGATTAGCTCAGAAGTTCATGGCACCAACTCCAACTCAGGCACAGTCTCTGTAATTTGCTCAATTCCTGGTTTCTGTCTGACCTATGAATCTCAGCTCGTCCTGAGAATGGACCTTGAAAGAAGAATCCTTCCATGTGTATAAGGTCCTAAGGGGACCTGGATGATTTGGAGGCCGACTGATGGGAGCGGGGTTGTATGCTTGTGGGGATGGAGTACAGTCATGGAGGGATCCCATCACTGTTAGGGACGAAATCTTTCGAATGCCAAGGATAACAGAAGACCAGAAACAGAGGTCTTCAACTCAACCTGAAAAGCTTGAAGTGCCTGGGGACAGGTGCTGATGGAGACTCCCAGACTGTGTGGAGAGTCCGGCCAGAGGGCTCATGTGGGCAGGGAGGCTGGGGCTTGGGAGGCAGTGTTTACTTTGCTGCAAGGGCATGAGGAGTGGAGTCAATGTAGAGGTCACAGCCCACAGTCTCAGAGAGGGGAGCCCATTTCTCCCACAGGAAGGGCTATATCTCCCTGGAGGACTACACCTCATTCCTGATCGACAAGGAGTCAGAGAACATCAAGTCCAGTGATGAAATCGAGAATGCTTTCCAAGCCCTGGCAGAGGGCAAGGCCTATATTACCAAAGAGGACATGAAGCAGGTCAGATTCCAGTTGCGTCTAGTGTCACTGTGCTCTCATGGCAATCCACAGCGTGCTTGTCTTGGGCCTGGCTGCCCACCATTGGCAACTACCCTTCCCCCCCCCCTTTTTTTTTTTTTTTTTTTTTGGCTCAGACATTGTCCTGCACAAGTTACCACTTGCTTTGCTTGCCACTTCATTTTGTGTTGTCCCAGCTTGAAAATTATAGTCATTCTCTAATGACCATACAGGTCAATTCCAAATCTGAAAATCAATTTTTAAGGCTATTTCTTTTCCCATTTCTTGAATAACCCAAATTTAGGGAATGGAATAAAGTGTGTAGTCCAAGTGAGATGAGACTCCTCAGGTAAGGGCTGAGTTGAAAAGATAAGCTGGTCTTACTCATTAGAAATTACAAACTTCTGAGAAGGTCTGTGATGGGAACAGGGCTGGCTGCTGCTTCCCCATTTCTCTGCCCCCTGGGTCCCGGGTTCGGGGCCTACTGCCAGCCCCAAGGAGGCGCTATTTTTAAGCCCTGTGACTTGTGGTGTGATTATCTCTCTCTGTCGTGTTTCAGGCCCTAACCCCAGAACAGGTGCAGTTCTGTGCCTCGCACATGCAGCAGTATGTGGACCCACGCGGCCGAAGTCACCTCGCTGGCTATGACTATGTGGGTTTCACCAACTCCTTCTTTGGCAACTGACAAGCAGCTCTTCCTGGATCACAGAAAATCTTGGCGTGGTGGGAAGTACTGGGGGAGGAAGGAGACAGCAAGTATGGGGGAGGGGGGAGATAGTTGTGTGTGTGTGTGTGTGTGTGTTTATTATACTTATTAGAGCACCTGGAAAAGTCTCAGGCTTGGGGGATATAAGGCATTCACAGAACTGGGGGAAAGGAAGCATCACAGGCTTATTTTGTATACAACCTGTCACTACTCAGGGGCCAAGCTCTCTATTTTTTTTATTTGTTGGATTCTACACATCTATATTACTTTGTTTTGCTTTGATTTTAGAATAAAATATTTCCTTTTTTTAAAAAAAGTTCATTTTTTAAGTATTTTTTTTAAGACTTTATTTATTTGAGAGAGAGAATGAGAGAGGGAGAGAGCACATGAGAGGGGGGAGGGTCAGAGGGAGAAGCAGACTCCCTGCTGAGGAGGGAGCCCGATGTGGGACTCAATCCAGGGACTCCAGTACCATGACCTGAGCCGAAGGCAGCCGCTTAACCAACTGAGCCACCCAGGCGCCCTAAGTATTTCTTTTTAATAGGGCAATGTGAAGTCAAATGTTACTGACTCACATGAGCTTCTGTATTTCTGAGAATCCTTCTGTTCTCTAAACATGGGCAGCTAATCACACCACAAACAAGGGTCGTGGCAGGATGGATAAAGTCCAAGATGAGTTACAAACGGTTTCTCTTGAGTTTTGAAATGGTTGTAAATTCTTACGTTTGAAAATGAAGATACTTGACATTCTGGAGAACCCCAGTATTTTATCTATAGAAGAAGAAGAAGACGACCAGCCCTGTGTTCTTCTCAATCTGCCCCTTCTCCATACTTCTCCATCAGGGAGGACACCATTAGTCTCAGAACTGCGAGACTACGGCAGGGTAGAGCTTCCTCTGTCCTCCGTGGCCCCACGTTCACGCTTACATTTTAATGTGATGAAAAGGATGTTTTGATTTCCTTCTGCCTCCTACTAGACTATGAGTTAATTATTTACAAAATGAAGAATTAAGAAAAGAACAAGAAGAGGGGTGCTGTCTCCTAATGCCGACGTTCTGCCTGGACTTGTAAGTCAACGGTGTCGTTTGCTGGTGAGAATCCTTTGGTCACATCTCCTCCTTGTGTGGGACTGCTGGTATCCTGCACCATTTCCACTACCAGCCCATGGATATTACCACCTGTTTACCACCTTGTCTCAATCTCGTCCTTTGCACAAAAGGTAGTCCTTCCGCAGTCAGGGACAAATTCTGTCCCAGGAGCCAATTAAATCAATCTTGGTTAAAACTAAAAAGCTGTCTTTACTGCTAATAATGTATGAGTGTTTTTTACTGATTTTTGCTTAAACAGTTGGATCCTATTGAACATGACAATCAAAAGTATTTAAAAAAAAACTTGATTATGAGTTACCAAGAACGGTTGCAGTTGAAAAAAAAAAAAACATAGCCCAGTAGACCATCAAAAATCAGTATAATTGATATCACACTTATCAAGAAGTATGGAGAATCTAACAAATGTATGCTTGTAATAACCAAAGGCAAAGGTGAATATGGTTGCATTCTCCTTCCAACCCCTTCCAAGTATCTACAAGGCCTAAATCAGATCATTAGGCATGTGATGAGCCAAGAAACGCTCTTTAAGGCAAAGAACCATTAGCATCTTATGAAAGAGATTGAATAACACAGAGACCAGAGAAGATAATATTTATCTGAAGAATCAACAAAATGCCGTAAGAAGATGACACCGTTGGTGTCACACACAGCTCCCTCGGAAGTCGCATCCTGACCGCCTAGGCACACAAGCAAAAATGGAAATGCAGAAGCAGCATACATAATTTTGTTGGGTCTATAAATACTCAACTTTTAACAATTAGAACTCTTATCAAATGTCCCTCGTGATCTGTGGCTAAGTTCTTCCTAACTGATACTCACCTTTTCTTGACCTTCTGTTCACTTACTTTAAACTGGAACCCCTGACTTATTCTTACTAATTCTTTTTCTTTACAATCTATAGATTGGAAACTGTTTCTAAGCCCCAGCCCTACGGCCATATCCCTGAGTTTTTTCATGATCCCTACTGCTCGATTGTGTCTCCAAAACTCTTCCACTCCTAAAAGAACACTTCCCTTTACGTTTAATGGACCTCTCTGATCCCAGACATTTGCCGGGAAGCTCTCGGATTTCTGTTTCCTGTATCCGGGCCAGTTTCCCAGTATGGAATCCACTCAAGGCCCAGGACCTAGACCCACTTTCCCGCTTTCTCCAGGCAGATGCTGTGCCAGACACCAGCCCTTTACTCTGCCTGTCCAGTGAAATCATGAAATGCAAGATGCTGGACACTGCTGGCCCCAGCTTCCACCAACATCAACGGGGCCACAAATAGGGCAGCCCCAAGTGTCGCTGTCTAGAAACTCCAAACAACACCGGATGGCTATATTGAGCACTCTGTGTGGGGCATTCTCTGCTCTGAAGACTATATTAATCTTCACCTAAAAAGCCCTGTAAAACAGATGCCACTCTCGTTCCATTCTGCATCTGAGAAATGGAGCCGCAGAAAGGTGAAGAAACTCACTCTAGGTCACACGTCTAAAACATGGCAAGACTTTAACCTCAGGAAATTGGACTCCAGAGCCTCCCATCTTAATGGGCTGTCCAAGGGCCATGAGTTGGGCACATGTGGTCCTGTTCACATTGGAGGAGCCTCTGCTGTGTGTGTGTGTGTGTGTGTGTGTGCGCGCGACGCGCGTGCATGAATGTGCGCCTAGAAGGACAGGTTGTTCCTTGTAAGCACATGGTCACTTTTTTAACCAAGGGAGGGAATTTGAATCACCTAGTGAGATTTTGTAAACTATTTCTTCCTGTCCTCACCCCAGATCAATTGTGGCTAGGTCTGTAGGGATGGCTCCCAGGAACACTTGCTCTGAAAATCACCCCCATGTGATTTTTATGCCCTTTCAAACTTAAGACTACTACATTTGGAAGTTAGAAGCACCTTTGAGTATTACTTAGCAATTCTTGGAACATCTTTACCCACTGCTGCTCAGTGTGCATTTAGGGAATGTTATGCTAGGTGGACTGAATCGATTTTGGAAATGAATTTGCTCAGACAGCCTCAGTGCAAAAGGGAGATTGCTCCCAGTCTGTACAGTGACGAGGATCCGAGAGTGCATAGCATTTCTCTGAGACCCAGGCCATTTCTGCCGTCTGACTAACTGTCCTACCTCTCCCCAACCTGTTCTCTTCTCTTGGTTCTGGCTTCCTTCCTCCCAAATTTAGTTTCCACGAAGTTCTAACTAGAGGCTGTGTTTCTTCCCTGAAAGCATGGAAAAATATGGATTCCTATTTGAAAAAATTATCCCCCCAATATAAGTTCTTTCTCTCAAATTGTGCCCCACTGCTCACTCATTGCTGAATTATGTGAATCCTGCATTTTCAGAACCTCTTCCGTTTGTAATTTTCTTCGGCTTCCAGGCCCACTATCCATGTTCTGGTCTCCATGTCTTTGTTTAGGATGATGGCGATGCATCCCTTACTGATCCCTTGCCTCTGTTTTCTCTCTGCTAAGCTCTGTCATCCTCTCTGCTGCTGGATTAATCTTCCGAAATCGGTTCCCCGATGCTACTCTGCTCTCTGCTCAGAGGTTTACTCTCCCTACTGAAGGGATCAAGTCTGAAGCAAGGTATTGAAACTGCTGTCTGCAAAGAAGTCTTCACCCAAACTAACTTAGCATCATTTGGGACACATTTTCTGTCCCTTTGGACAACTCACTGCACTCGGAAACGGGCCTAGATTGCCTTGCCACTGAAGCTTCGGTTATTCTGTTCTCTCTGTCAGAATATACTTTCTTCCCACTTAACTGCATTCAAGACTTACCCATCATTAGTAACAAATTCAAGTACTACCTTAGACATGAAGCCTCTGATTCTCCGCTGAGATTAACCTCTCCCTAAACTAAAAGCCAGGTATCACTCTGCTTAGCACGTTAACGATAAAATCAGCTGACATATATTGGAAGATCATTATGATCCAGGTATTGTGCTAAATTCTTTGCATGCATGGTACTGTTTAGTGAGCAATGCAAAACTGAAAAGTTACAGCCATTTTACAGATGAGGACATGGGGGTTGAGACCTAGCATCACACAGTAAGTTACAGGGCCTCTGTTCAAACTCCTGACAGCTGCGTGGATTCATTACACTTTTACTTGTCCCTAAGAATGCCTGTGCTGTGCTCGACATACTGCAGGGGAAAGTGTACTACACAGGAGAGCGTGTCCTCAGCAGATCCCACAGGACAGTATCCATGCTGGGGAGTGAGACAAACAAGGAGGCTCTCAACTCCCAAGATTATGAGGCCATCATAGAGCAATGACGAGTATCAAAGAAAATAGGAAACCTATGTCTTTTCTGAGATACAATCTACCAACTGGGAGAGCCAATGACAAGAGCACAAAGTGACAATGAGTCAGAGATAGAGAGGACAACGATATAAAAAAAAATAAAGATGAAAGACACCCCATGGAGGAGAGAAAACAACCTACCTTTTCCTTGAACAGAGCATTCACACTAATCCATCAAATGGATTCCCACTGAGTTTCAGATCTTGGAAGAGCATTATAGGTAGGATAGTCTAATTATGCAGTAATTTAAAAATCTCTACCATATCCCTGATAGGGCTCCAGCCAGGCCTGCTTTGAACTTGAGCAGGCCACACTGCTCTCATCTTGTTCAGCAGAGCTGGAAAATTCTGAATGAATTGGGCTTCTGTAGTGGTGGTATCTCTGAGGCTGAAAGTGGAAATTCAGATTCTGAGCCCAGTGTGAGTTAAGCACAGTGAGCAGAGCGGGAAACCCTGCTCCGTATTTCCCAGCAGCCCCAGAGAAGTGCAGGCAGCAGGATGGGGCTCTCCCAAGGGGTTGGGGTGGGACAGCTTTGATCTGAAATCCCAAGTATCTGGCCCATTGGCCTGGGTTCCTGGTCTCAGTCCAGCTTACACAGAAGAGACTGTCCCGCTGGGGGACCCTTCATCTTCTACGAAGCAGTCTCCCTTGGAAGGCACTTCTCAGGGCTGTCTGCACGGCCCGATTCCTTAGACTGTAAACAGTAGGGTTGAGGAGAGGGGTCACCACAGTATAGGTGACAGCAATAAGCTGATCCCGCTCAAGAGAGTAACTGGCTTTGGGCCTCAAGTACATGAAGGAGACACAGCCGTAGTGAACAATGACCACTGTGAGGTGCGAGGCGCAGGTGGAGAAGGCCTTCTTCCGCCCCTCAGTGGAGGGGATCCGCAGGATTGCTGTCAGAATGTAGGTGTAGGAGATGGTGATGAAGGAGAAAGACACCAGGAGGACCAGCAGGCTGAGGATGAGGATGCCCAGCTCACTCGGGCCTGCGTCCCCACATGCCAGGCTCAGCACTGGAGGCGTGTCACAGAAAAAGTGCTGGATCTCATGGGAGCCACAGAACGGGAGGTGGAAAATGACCAGGGTCATTCCCAGCCCAAAGAGGTACCCACTCAGGAAGGAGGTGCCAACCAGCTGGGCACAGGAGGTAGGATTCATGCAGCTGGCACAGTGCAGTGGGCCACGGATGGCCACTTCTCTGTCAAAGCCCATGGCGGCCAGAAGGAGCAGTTGGTGCAGGCCCACGAAGCAGAGAAGAACATCTGGACAGCACGGCCCCCGTAGGAGATGGCCTGGCCCCCCATGACCAGGCTGGAGAGCATCCGAGGGATGACGCCCAACGTGTAACAGGCCTCAGAGAAAGACAGGAAGGAAAGGAAGGGTACATGGGGGTGTGCAGGTGGCTGTCCAGCCTGATGACTACAGTAATGAAGACATTGCTGGTCAGGGTGACAAGATACAGAGAGAGGAAGAGTACAGACAGCAGGAGCTGCAGTTTCCCAACGCTGGAGAAGCCCAGGAACACAAAACCCTTCCAGGTGGTTGCATTGGCCTGGCCCATCCTGAGCGGCACCCCGATAGATGTGTTGGCCCCTTCCACCTTGCCAGTAGATGCCTAGCTTCTTTAGAAAGCAGGATGAGGTGGATTCTCATTTCTTTGTGCCTGTTGTAACTCCAAAAGAAAGCTCTAATGTAGACAGCAACCTCAGAAAGGTATTCATAGCATTAGACACACAGACGTATGGATCCATTCTCACACGCATGTAGGTACATGTACAAAGACACACAGTGTGCACATGTGCCCACAAACACACACGACTATGCCAATAGACATGCATACCACATACAAAGTGCTCATCCAGAATCATGCACATTTCCCACATCCAAAACTCTATGGACTGCACATTTGCCGCCGATGACCATATCTACAAATACATCAGACGTGTTATAAATGCATATCTTTTGAGACAGCACATAAATAAGTAGATTGTGCACCACACATCTATTATACCAACATCATACATACACCCACATGTGGACACATACTCATTGCCTGTTAGAACATGACGTGGGGTGGCTTGTTGGATATTATTTTATAGGTCAGGTGACAGCCAAGACTAGAGAAAAAGTGCCTGAGTCCTAACCCAACATTCTTTCCCCCAAACAATGACGACTCTTCTTGGACACTTCAGGACACGCATTCCCGTGAACACGGAACTCTGTAACAATCCCTTGTCTGTGCTGCCCTCCCCAAAGTCTCTTCCACGTGAGTCCATGCCGAGCACGGACGGAAGCACTAGACTCAGGGAAGTGGCGGACCCCTCAGTGCACAGATCCGCTGTCAGGCCGTGCTGTGGCTGGAAGACTGGGCAAGGAGGGCTCTCCACTCACCCAAAAAGGCTCAAGGGGAGGAGAGCTCTGCTTCTCAGCAACCATGCTCCAGATGCCTCCCCACCACCCTGCCTGCAGAAGAAGAGACCTGAGATCCATCTCAGACACGTCTCTGAGCGAAAGGTGACGTTCCCAAGTGATACCAGGACAGCTTCTGCACCTGTGGCCCCAGGGGGTGAGTCATCTCTGCTTCCATCAAAACAGCTTCTCTCTCTGAGGGGCCCCAGGCCCCATGGGTGCTGTTTCAAGAAGCACCTCCAACTGTACCTATCATTAGCTATAAATATTCTTTTGGGGAAAGCAGAAGAGGAAATGTGAATGAAGAGATGCTAGGATCATGTTTTAAACAATAATTCGATTATGTGCTAAATAATTATATTTATTATTTTCACATGTTAAATCTCTTTTAAAACTTAAAATGACCTGGTTAGCCTGGTGATGGGTATTAAAGAGGGCACGTACTGAATGGAGCACTGGGTGTTATATGCAAACAATGAATCATGGAACACTACATCAAAAACTAATGATGTAATGTATGGTGACTAACATAACATAATAAAATAAAATGAAATAAAAAACCTAAAAAAAAAATCTTAAAATGACCTGGTAAAAAAGGGTTGACAATTACATTTTATAGAAGAGGAAACCGAGCCTGATAGAGTTTAAGTGACCCATCCAAGATCACAGAACTCAGATTCATGCTTTTAAAGTCTCCCTGTAAGATGTATAGTAAGAGCACAGGAATTCACCTTCCCCTGCTGTTGTCTCAGGAGCTGGAGATGACCGTTTCCAGAGTGCACCCAGTTTCAAAGGCACACACACTCACGGTCACATACTGAGAGCACCCTCATTCCCCAGCCTCACCTTCTTCCCACCTCCTCATCTGTCCACTCCACTTCTTTCAGACACATCTTTTTATTTTACTTTTTAAAGATTTATTTATTTATTTTGGAGAGAGAGAGAGAGAATGAGAGAGCGAGCACAGCAGGGAGGGGTAGGGGGAGAGGGAGAGTCTCAAGCAGACTCCCCGCTGAGTGCAGAGCTCAAGCTCCATCTCACCACCCTGAGATCATGACCTGAGTGGTAATCGAGAGTAGGACACTTAACTGACTGAGCCACCCAGGCACCCCAGGCACATCTTTTTAAAAGCAACTTTACCTTTATCTTCTTTCCATAATATTGTAATAGCTGTATCTGTATCTTTTCAATCCATCACTCAGATTGTCCTGAAACTTGAAAATGTCCAGAAAGTCCAGGGTTAATCATGCTTTCTAACTCTTCACTCAACGTGCATTTTCCCCTAGTACGCTCGCAGTGTGAATCTACACCTCCAATACACATTTTCACCACCCATCCGCTGATTCAGTAGAAACCGTAATGATGATTGTTAACATGTATTCAATGCCAGACTTTTTGCTGACCTCATTAGATGAATTGAACGCTTACAATATTTAAAGATTTTTATGATTACACTTTCTTTTCAGATGAGAAGACTAAAGCACGGAAAAATAAAATAACTTACTGAAGATAACACAGCCAGGTGGCAACAGAGTAAGAAGTGGACTCAGGAACGCTTCTCTTAACTACCATGCCTTTTATGGTAAACTACATCAGTCAGAAGATGAGCAGAGATGTGGAAATTAGAGTCACATTAGTACAACTATTGGCTTTCTAGCAATTTTTCTTGTGCTACTGTTTTATCTGTTGATCTAGAGATGATAGGATGCATTTTTAACTTAACCCACTCTACTTAAACTAAATATTGAATTATTTCCAGTAAAATATAGAAAAGTTGCAATGACATAGCTGCATTTACTTAAATCCACTAACAACGTTGTTATAATTTTTAAACGGGCTTTTGCCTTTTTTAGAGAAATTTAGAGAATACGTGTATATGTGTATATAATCTTTTCTATTTAACCTCACATTCAGCATGTTCTTCATTCTCTCCTATGTATCCAGGTTACCATGGATTTCATTTTCCGTCAGCTTTCCCTTAGTGTTTCTTAAGGTGCATACTTGCTAGCAACTATCTTCATGTTTCTTTATCTGAAAATTTCTTCATTTTGCCTTTATTTGTGAAGTATAGTTTTGCTGGATAAAAAATTCCTAGTCAAGAGGGTACTTTGTTTCATCTTCCCGTATGCCATTTGCGGGGTCGCTGTCCTCCCTAGTTTCTGATACCAATACTGCCATCAATGACGTCATCTTTTTACTCCAGGTAATGACGTGTCAAATTCCTCTTCTTGTTTCAGTGTGTTCTCTTTACCTTTGGCTTTCACCAATTTGAGAATGACGTGTTTACACGTGCTTTTGTGTGTTTCTTACTTGTGATTTGCTGAACATCTTGACTTTGTACGTTACTGTCTTCCACCACATTTAGGAAATTTCCAGCATATTTTCTCCCTCTTTATCTTTTCATTTCCTTCTGTATTCCAAACATTGAACTACTTGCTATTGTCTTGAAAATCTCACAGAATTGATTCATTTTAATTTTATTTTTTTCTTCTTCAGATCAACTTATTTCTATTGATTTATTTTCCAATTCATCAGTCCTTTCTTCTATCATCTCCAAAATGCTGTTGAGCCTATTTCATGAAAAATCTATATTCCAGCAATATGTAAAAAGAATAATTATTCAAGACAAAAGGGATTTATTCCAAGAATACAGGACTGATTTCTATTTGAAAATGTTAACATAATTCACCAAATTAGTCAAATAAATGAAAAAAGTAATCTACTCATCTCAATATTTGTACAAAAATTATTTGTAAAAATCAATATCCACTGATGGTTTTTTTTTTTTTTTAAACTCTGTTTCTATTTAAAACTAAAGGCACTATCCTAACTTTTTGTGAAATACTGCTCTTTTCCCTAGGCTGAACACTTTGGCCATTCTATACAACATCATACTGGAGGTCCAAACCAGTGTAATAATGTAAGAAAAAGATATAAAAGACAATGATTTGAAAGGGATGATAAAACCCTTCATTTGCAAATGACATGACTGAGTACCTAGAAAATCTTACTAAATCTACAGAAGGACTACAAACCTAATAAGTATATTTAGCAAGTTCTCAAATCAATTGTTTTTATTTATATTAAAAATAAGAAATTACATTTTTAGATGTCAATTTTAATAGCATCAAAACATAGATGCTTAGAATCAACACAGAATTAAATTTAAGACAAGAGAGGAAGTACTCTATACTTTAAAATTCTAAACATTAATGAGATAAGATTAAAGTAAATCTAAATAAATGAAGATACATAAAATTTCATGGATAAAAAGATTCAATATTGTAATTTTGATTTCCCAAATTTATCTATAGATTCAATGTATCTCAGTAAATAAACTCAAACAGGATTTGTGTAGAAATTGGCAAACTAATTCTAAACATTATCTGGAAATGAAAAGATCTAAACAATCATTTGGGTGAATTAAACACCTGAGCTCAAAATTACTATAAAGTAACAATAATGAAAATAGTGCTACTGGCAAAAAGGTAGGTATATAGATCAACAAAAAATATAAAGTCCAGAAACAGTCACATCTATATCCAGCACCATCAATTTCCATAAAGGTGGCCTGTACAAATCAATGAGGAAAGTCTTTCCAACCAATGGTACTGGAATGACTGCACTTCAGTATAAGAAAAACAAAAGAAAAATAAAAACAATCCTCACTTCATTCCATACACATAAATTATCCCAGATGAGGTGTGGACCTAAATGTCTAAAAGGAAAGAACAACTTAAAGAATACACAGAAGAGTATCTTCATTACCTTGGGGTAGGCAAAGAATTTTTTTAGGCAGGAGACAAAAATGCATAGGCATAAAAAATTGATCAATCAAACCACAAAAATTAAGCTTCTGCTTATCAAGAGCAGATGGCAGAGCAAAAGGGCAGAATAACTTTATAAGAAAAGCCAATTTGTACTAAGCTAAACAGAGAGCGAGTAAGCATATAGCCACACAAAGACTTGTATAAATATTTTAGCTGCTTAATTCGTAATTTGAAAAACTTAGAAACAGCCCAAATGACCACAAACGTGAATACATAAACAAGTTGTGGAATATTCATGCAATGAAACAATAGCCGGAAATATAAAGGAATAAACATGTAACACCACGGGAAATCTCAACAGCATTCCTTTGAGTAAAAGAAGACACAAGCAACAAAGTTCATACAATTTGTTTCCATTTATGCATTTAAAGAACAAGAAAGTTTTATAATGGTTGTGGAAATCACCTCACTCGGGGCCCTGCGGCTCCGATTGGATAAAAGGTCGAAAGAACTTCCTGAAATGACGGAAATGTTTTAGGTCTTGAACTCAGACTTGATTAGTTATGAAAATGCAAATTAAAAAACACACTCCTGAATAACCAATGGGTCAGAAAAGAACTCAAAAGAGAAATAAAAAAAAATCTTGCCACAGACGACATGACAAAACTTAGGAGATGCATCAAAAACACTTCTAAGAGGAAAGTTGAAAGTTGATATTGATAAGTAACCTACATTCAGGAGAAAGAAAGATCTCAAATAGATAACTAACTTCACACCTGACAGAACTAGAAAAAGAACACATTAAACCCAAAGATAGCAGGAAGAAGGAAATAAGGAAGATGGGAGCAGAAACAAAGACTAGAAAAACAATACAAAAGGTCAATAAAATCAGCAGTAGGGGTGTTTGTTGTTTCTTTGGGTTTTTTTGCGGGGAGGGGTTCTGATTTGTGTTTCCAGGTGACTTCAGCAACTCTAAGACTGGGAAATAAATATAAGAAAACCCAGGGAAACACCATACTGTTCTTTGGGCCCCAAAGTCCCTAGCTGTTCTTGTCCTTTCCAGCGTTCAGATATTCTTCTGTGTGTTTTATGAATAATGCCCAGAGTTTTCAGTTGTATGAGGTGGGAGGAATGGGGAAGGTCTTTCTACTCTGGCGTCTGGAAGTAGAAGTCCTATTGCTGTCAGCTAGGTTTTATCACAGAGTTTCCTAAATTGAATGAATGAATAAAATAAGACAAAATCAGAGGGGGAGACAAACCATAAGAGACTCTTAACCATAGGAAACAAACAGATTTGCTGGAGGGGGTGGGGTCGAGGGATGGAGTAACTGGGTGATGGGCATTAAGGAGGGCATGTGATGTAATGATACTGAGTGTTATATGCAAGTGATGAATCACTGAACTCTACCTCTGAAACTAATGATGCACGATATGTTAACTAATTGAATTTAAATAAAATAAGTAAATCAAATGAATGAAATCTGTAACCCCAACCTTTTCAAAGTTAGGTAAATAGAGGGATAAATAGATAGACAGCTAAAACATGTAGGAGGCTAAGAGGATTTTAATAAAAATCTACTGACCAAGGTGATTGAAATCCATAGTGTTTTTATTTTCCCTAAACTTCTGAATATATGACCTTTTCTATTAGGCAATGTGGTTGAAAGTTATAGATAAACAATCATAGCTGACAATCGTTTTATAACAACTGGAAAACCCTATTATGATAAACTTTCAGAAACTGAAAAATTGCATGTTAATGGTAGACAATGAATATTTTTTGAAGTCAAATAGATTCCATATCATTGTTTTTGAGAAAGTAGGAAAAAAGAACTGATAAAATTATCCTCCAATATAATATTAAACATAACTTTTGATGATAGACCATTCAGCTATTAATGAACTGTAACTTAAAAGAAATTTTTAAAAAATTGAGTAGCTCTGCTTTTCTTAAAAAAACTTGTTTTGGAACAAAATTAATCCTGAACTGTCTTATTTTAGCAAAAAGAAATATTATTCATTGATATATAAGGTAACTTTTAAAGTACTACTTTCATTCAGGGATAATTTTACATTAAAATTTTAATTTTCACATTTAATCAGATTTTCTCTTGTATATAAAATATGATAAAAACATTAAAAAAATCAACCTATAAACACTTTTGTTACAGAAAAGTATGATAAGGCTTTTTTTATCAGCTTGCCCAGCTGTGTGGCGGAAGGGGAAGAAGTAGGAGCTGAAAGGTTTAAAAGCTGTCAGAAAACCACAAAGCAGAGTCAGGCTCTTTAATAGCTTCTGCCAGTATCACGCTGTCTTGATTAATGCAGCTATATGGTAGGTGTTAATACTGGATGGAATGATTTCCACTTGATTCTTCCTTTTCAAGAGTGTTATAGGTATTCCAGAACTGGTTACTTTCCATATAAATTAGAATGTGTTTGTCGTTCTCTACAAAAACAAACAAACAAAAAAGTCTTTCTGGGATTTTGAAAGGATTGCATTAAGCCTCTAAATCAACTTGGGGATCAATTTTGTTATTTTTTTCTAGGTTCTTGAGATAGGAATTTACATCATTATTAGAGACCTTTCCTCCTCTCTAATAGATGCTTTAGCTGTATCCCACACATTTTGATATGTTGTAATATCATTTTGATTCAGTTATATGAATTATTTTTATTTCCTTTGAGATTTCCCCAATGACCATGGATTGCTTAATATTGTTTAATTTCCATGTGTTTATAGATTTTCCTATCATCTTTCTGTTCTTGATTTCTAACTCGATTCCATTATGGTTAGAGAACCATATGTCCTCTGTATGATTTCCATCCCTTGAAATTGCTTGCAGTTGAAGAGGTGATGGGGATTAAGGCATGAACTTGTGATGAGCATCAGGTAATGTATGGAAGTGTAGAATCACTATATTGTACACCTGAAACTAATATAATACTGTATGTTAGCTAACTGGAATTAAAATAAAAACTTAAAAAAAAATTCTTGTGGTTTGTCTTGTGGCTTGTCTTGTGGCTCAGGATATGATTTTTCTTGGTGTCATGTGGAGGGTAGGTTACCCCCGAGGCTCAGCTGGTGATGCTCCTGTAGGTGGATGGTGTAAGGGGGAGGGGTCTGACACTGCGGGTGCAGGCAGATTAGGGTCCCCACTGCCATTAGTTTTAGGTCTCCCTACTAAGTCCCTGCTGGGCTTCCCCTTTCTTGGTTCTTTGCCTGAGAGAACAGCCTTAGCTTGCATTTATTTATTTATCTATTATTTATCTATTTATTTATTTATCTATTTATTTATTTTTGTTTTGTTTCTGCCTTTGCCTGTGGGCATTTTCAGATTGCATGTTGCAGGGCTCTCCACACCCTGATCCAGAACACACTGGGCATAAACAGAAATCCTTGCAAGCCTGCTGTGGTAATGTTCAAGTGCTGAGGTCCTGGGCCAGCCCATTGTCTCTGTTTCATCTTTACAAGTCATGTTTAGGATTGTTGAGTTATTTCCCGGTTTTTTAGTTGTATTTAGAGGGGAGTACTGAGAAACGTGAATATAGACCATTTTGCCTGGAACTTGAATAGGTCAAAGTTTCTAAGAAATTGGTAAACTACTTTCCAAAATTGTGAACTGTTTTATAGCTTTTACATTCGCAAAAATAGCATATGAGTTACACTTCTTCCAATCCTCACCCACACTGGTGTAGCCAATCTTCTTTTTTTAAAGACATTCAAATAGTTGTGTAGCGGAATCAAATTGTGTTTCTATTTTGTATTTCCTAATGACTGATCATGGTGAGCACCTTTTCAAGTGCTTATTTCCCATTTGTGTATATTCTTCAAATGTTTTTAAGATCTCATTGCCGGGGTGCCTGGGTGGCTCAGTGGATTAAGCGTCTCCTTCAGCTCAGGTCAAGATCTCGGGGTCCTGGGATAGAGTCTCGTCTCGGGCTCCCTGCTCAGCGGGGAGTCTGCTTCTCCCTCTCCCTCTGCTCCTCCCCCCCATTTGTGTTCAATCTCTCTCTCTGAAATAAATAAATAAACTTAAAAAAAATCTCATTGCCATTATATTTATACATACGTACATATACATGCCTAGGATTCTTCTGAAATATATTTATTTAATCAATTTTGTGTCATTACATAGTTAGTTGCAAGTGCTGGACTACAACACATTATATTCTTCCAGCAACTGGAATCCCAGCCTTCTTATTTTGTGGTCTTTCCCAACACTCCTCCACGGCCCCTCCTCTGGTCACTCTGCTCCAGTTTGTCCTGTCTTGTCTGAGCAGTTTCAGCCCTCGGCACACAACAGTGCCGTTCACTTTTCATTGGCTCTATCTTCTTTCCTCCATCAAGGTACAAATTCCTTGTAAGAAAAGCCCATTCCTTCTCAGAGTAGTCTTCAAACATTGTGGAGCCCTTCCCCAATACCCAGGAGGGGAGCTGGTGATGAGAGGGTGAAAGTGTCGGGGAGGGGAGGCATTGGGATGCGCCTCCCTTCCCTCTCTGCCAAAACAAAACTTGCGAATTAGCGCGGACAAAATTTGAGCTCTGCAAGTTTTAAATCCCCAGAGATTCCCAGCAGAGTTTTACTAGTCACGGGTTACACAAAGCCCTGTAACTAATGAGAGAAAATTACAAAGTTGAGTGAGAAAGTTCTCTTGCTCCCTCTGATGAAAGGAGAGAGGAATCCCCGAGGGTCTCCTAACCAGAGCCAGACCTCCAGAGCGGAGGAAACTCAGGCCCTCATCATGATCAGACAATATCTCTAAACTGGTAGAAGAAAAGGCTCTCTCTTTTTTTTTCTAATTTTTTATTGTTATGTTAATCACCATACATTACATCATTAGTTTTTGGTGTGCTGTTCCATGATTCGTAAAGAAAAGGTTCTTAAGCGCTGTGGTGTAGCGAGTGGTAGAAACAGACCATAGCTCATGTGGCCCAGGCTCACAACTTGAGTCGGAAGCTCTAGGCCACAGGAAGCTGAAGCTTGCACAAAATCAGGGCCCTTTCCTCACTCTCCGGCTAGGGAAACTTAGACCCGGAAGGTTCACAGACTTCCCAAGGTCACTAAACTAGCAGTGATAAAGTTAAAAATGCAGACTGTTAGACCGATGACTTTTATAGTAAGTGGATCTCTGTCTCTTCTGAGTGAAGAACAAAGCATGCTTCCAACAATGTGAAGACCATCATCGTGGAAGAATATAAGCCTAACACTGAATTGGCTTGGGGCCTTGATAAAATATACAAGGTAGGAAACTCTTGTAGATGATTTGACTCTGATTTCCTCACAATTAATTTTCCCTGCATTTTCTTCAAATTACCATTTCTCTGTGACTTTGGAAAGGGTGTGTATTTCTTTTGTCAGTGGATCCATATTCCAGACTAAATTTGATACAAGTTGATTTAGGGATAACTCCAGAGACACGTGAGGGTAGGGTGGGGTATGATACGCTCACCCCACTACACGTACAGACATTCAGAATATGTCAGAGTACGGGAGGTCCTGAAATTCACCCTCTACTACTGACTGTTCACCAAGTAGGCATTGAGCACACCATCAGGTAAGAATTAGGTAAGGAACGACCTGTTTTAGAATATGTATTGCTGATTCTTTGCATTTTCAAAATGCTTCTGAATTTAATGATGGATTTGAACACAAGCCCTCTGGGCTGTTTAGGAGGGGATATGGCATATCGTGTGAAATCAGGCTGTTCTGCAATTGGTGTGTTAGAAAGAGTTTGAGGGGCACCTGGGTGGCTCAGTCGGTTAAGTGTCTGACTCTTGGTTTTGGCCCAGGTCATGATCTCAGGGTCATGATCTCAGGGTTGTGAGATTGAGCCCTGTATCAGGCTCCCTGCTCAGCATGGAGTCTGCTTAAGCTCTCTCTCCCTCTGTCTCTCCCTGCACCACTCCCTCCCACCCCATTCTCTCTCTCTCAAATAAATAAATAAATCTTAAAAAAAAAAGAAAGAAAAAGTAAATAAATAAAATAAAATAAAATAAAATAAAAAAAGAAAGAAAAAGAAAGAGCTTGAGTTCTGCACTGAGGACACCAGGTACTAAAAACAACTTGTTTTGCCCATCTACTCTCCCCCTCACCCCACTTTGGGGTACTTAATTATTCATCTTTTAGTTCCCCAATCCAATTGCTCTTCTTCAGAGTTCTTGTGAAGAGTCAAGAGAACTAGGAAACTTTAATGCTCTCCTGAGGCAGGAATTGTTCACAATGGCTTATCGATAAGTGGAAGGGTGTATGGGACCTAGTATTTCTGGGAGAGGAGAAAGTCGTCCAGTCCTGAGAGCTTCAGGAAATTGTTTGCAGGGGAAAATAGGACAAGCTGAAAGTGTGGGTGTGGAGACACTAAATTTGGAATCTAAGGAGGCTTGCCTAAAATGCCTCGTAAGAGGGGCGCCTGGGTGGCTTAGTCGTTAAGCGTCTGCCTTTGGCTCAGGTCATGATCCCAGGGTCCTGGGATCGAGCCCCGCATCGGGCTCCCTGCTCCGCGGGAAGCCTGCTTCTCCCTCTCCCACTCCCCCTGCTTGTGTTCCCTCTCTCGCTGTGTCTCTCTCTGTCAAATAAATAAATAAAATCTTTAAAAAAAATAAATAAAAAATAAAATAAAATGCCTCGTAAGGAAGCCCACGGATCATTTAGATAAGCCCCTCCTAATGTAATTGCCTTAGGCAGGAAGACAAAACAAAAAACAAAAAAACTCTAGTCTTCTTTTGGGGAGGTAATTACCCACAGATAGCAGGTGTGGATACAGTGAGAGAAAGTGGGAAACAGGAAAGGAGAAAGGGTGGTGGGAAAGACTAGACACATGATTCTCGTGTGGCCAAGGATGAAGAAAAGTCTCGTCAGGTCTAAGAGGACAAAAGAATCAAGGAGCTCTCTAAGGAGATTCCAAAGGGCTGTGGATTATTTCTGCAGCCTTTAATAATAAAAGTTTATCATTATATGACTATAATTATTTTATTTATATTTATTTATACATGTTAAAGTTATATAATTATAATTTAGACCATTTTCCTACTGCCTCTTTTGACTGTCAGTGACCAGCTCGATTCTGCTGACAGAAGGCTTAATCTTAGCCTGAACCAAATCTAATTAAGAGTGGAAAGTCTTACGCTCAGCACGCTCTGCAATGCTGAATAACAAAGTAAAAGGGAAACTGTTTATAGATTCAGCACTCTTTTTGATAACTAACCTATCCAAGCAACATATATTGGGAATCATTACCTTCTTAATACATTTTATATTAGCACTGTGAGAAATACAGAAATCTGTGACTGATAGCCTCTTTCCTCAAGGAAAAAACATTGATAAATGGAAAGAAGATACAATTAAACTCAGAACAGTTGGGTTCTAGCTACAAATATGCCACTTCATAGACCCAACTATCTTATTTCTAAAATAAGTAAAATAATCACAACTGCCATCCACGTTCCACAGCTGCGCTATGTGCTTCACATTTTCATTGTCGGGAATAAAACCAATAAACATTACAAGGAATTTGGCAAAATGCAGACCCTATCAATGCTAGTTATTAAACATGTTGACATGTGGGAAAGGAAAAACAAGAGCTCAGCACAGCACAACACTGAGGGAATGTGTTAAATATAAGAAAAGGCAGCATGTTGTAGAAGTTAGAGGAGGATGAGATTAAATCAGACGCAGAATTGTCGAAGAATTCACAGAATCTCTAGCATTTTTCTTCTTTCTGATGCCAGGCTTGGCATTGAAGAAATGGGCAGGTTTTCAGCTGCTATCTGCAATGTGCTCGCATGAAGGGTCTGTTTATTAATACCACCCAGGTACTCTCATTGATCACCTTTAATCTGAAGGGTTCTGGAGTAGCCCATCTCCCCTCTCCTCAGAGTAGAGGGAAGGGAGCATGTTCTTCACTTTTAATATTTCAGGGCCTAAATGTCCTCTCCAAGAAGAGATAATGACTTTGCACTTCCCTGCAATTATAAGCCATTGTCCGAAAGGGGTCCCCAAATTCCTAACAAACCAATTATCAACCTTCACTCATTAGATATTTACAGACAATTTATATGTGGAAGTTGCTTTGTCAGACCCTGATTCTGTGTATTAACCACTTGGTAGTTTTTTTAGTATTCAGAGTCTGATCAAATCTGGCTCACCTAATGCACCTGCATTTCCTTTATATGGATATCAATTAGAATATTTTTCCCCTCATTATATTACCAGCCAGTAAAGTCCTTTTAAAAAATAAGCCAGAACGAGGGGGGTGGGAGGATGGGACAGCCTGCTGATGGGTATTAAAGAGGGCACGTTCTACACGGAGCACTGGGTGTTATACACAAACAAAGAATCATGGAACACTACATCAAAAACTAATGATGTAATGTATGGTGATTAACATAACAATAAAAAATTTAAAAAATAATTAAAAAATAAGCCAGAAGGCATCTCTGTCACCCAATAAGTGATCAGGAATTGGTCACTGAATAAAGGTGTAACAAGTGAGTTAAAAATTAGGAAAACACATAGCCTATATACACATGGTGTTTTGCTAAATTAAATGAAAAATCAGTCAGTAATTATAATTCTGATCATCTGTCTTATTCACAACATAATTTTTCAAAGAATAATGGAGAATGGAATATTTATTTGTTGTTTCTTTCAGATTTCAGACATGCAAACAATGAAGGTCAACCAGACAATCCTGAAAGAATTCGTTCTTGTTGGTTTTTCCGTGTACCCACATGGGCAGATATTCCTCTTCGTGGTCTTCCTTTGCCTCTATCTTCTCACCCTCACAGGTAACCTGGCCATCATGGGTCTAACTTGGGTGGACAGATCTCTCCACACCCCTATGTACCTCTTCCTTGGTGCCCTCTCTTTCTCCGAGACCTGCTACACACTGACCATCATCCCCAAGATGCTGGCAGATCTGCTGACTGAGAACAGAAGCATCTCAGTCACGGGGTGTGGCTTGCAGATGTGTTTCTTCTTGGGACTCGGTGGCACCAATTGCATCGTCCTCACCTTGATGGGATATGATCGCTTTCTGGCCATCTGCAACCCTCTCAGGTATCCACTGCTTATGACCAATGTGGTGTGTGGACAACTTGTGGCCTCTGCTTGGGCTGGAGGCTTCCTTATCTCTCTGATAGAGACTGCGCTGATATTCAGGGCCTCCTTCTGCAGCCCCAAACTTGTCCAACACTTTTTCTGCCACATGCGGGCAGTGGTGAGGCTCTCCTGTCTAGACAGCGACCTCACAGAATCCATTGTGACGGTGATCTCAGTGTCAGGCTTGATGGGCACCTTCCTGCTCATCGTCATCACTTACGTGTTCATTCTTTCCACTGTCTTCAGGATCCCGTCAGCCGAGGGCAAGCAAAAGGCTTTCTCTACCTGCGTCTCGCATCTCACAGTGGTCGTTGTCCACTTTGGGTTTGCAGCTATTGTCTATCTGAAGCCAGAAGCCTCGGGAGGAGATGACACACTCATGGCTGTCCCTTACACGGTCATTACTCCTTTCCTCAGTCCCCTTATTTTCAGCCTCAGGAATAAGGACATGAAGAATGCTTTAAGAAAGGTGCTTAGAAAGAGGAGTTTCTTGAATAAATAATTCTTGGATTATTGCTGCATGACGGACTGTCCCTCAACGTCAGTAGGCATTTATCCTGTGACATCAGGAGAAGCCTGTGCCATTTGCCTTTTTCCAGATTGACATGTAGGAATCCAGAGACTGAGTCTGGGACCTGAAGCATCACAAACATTTACTTAGCTTGTTAAGAAAGTTGTTCAACGACTCATCCTTCTACTTGCTGCTCCTGGCTTCTGCTGGTCAGCCCCTGGGCGTCCTGCATCACTGGTGGAAGGGGAAAAGCAAGACGCTGTAGAAGGAAAAAATAACCATTGTGACCACAACACTAAGAGATGCTTAAAAATATCTAAAGATACAATGGCTGAGGAATTTTTCTTGGCAACGTTGTGAGGCATTGAGCTGTACCTCCCAGGAGATAAACCATTTCTAGTAGGTGATACACTACGTAGAAATCATCAACTGTCTGTTTGTGCACATCTGGATTGATATTATCTCTATTTGTTAAGTCCCATGCCATACTGATGACTGAAGGGTTTTTTTTTTTTAACATTTTATTTATTTAATGAGAGAGAGAGAGAGAGCATGAATGGGGGGAGGGGCAGAGAGAGAGGGAGAAAGAATCTCAAGTGGACTCCGAGCTGAGAACAGAGCCTGACTCGGGGCTTGATCTCATGACTCTGAGATCACGACCTGAGTCAAAATCAAGAGTCAGATGCTTAACCAGCTGAGCTACCCAGGTGCCCCTGATTACTGAAGGTTTTTAAAAACACTGTTCATGACTGTGTCCTTCCAGTGACAGATGCTCCCTTCTGAATATACAGGATATCTTGGAGCATCGATCCATCAAGGGGACAGGGCATGTCTTACAACTGGCAGAGTCCATGGATGAGGGCTGGAAATAACTCCATTTTCTTTAAGATGACGATATTCAAAAGCAAATGTTAACACACACACACACACACACACACACACACACGTCATGCTATTGAAGGGTTTGACAGTGGCAGGTGTTTTGGAATCATTTCGGCAGACATATAATGTGTAATGAAGGAAACCAGATGAACACAGCATCAGATCTTGATATTACCCAGAAGACAGAATGAGAAGCATTGTGGAGGTTATTTCACACAAGAGTAGCAAGTGATCTTATGGAATATTCAAACACACAAGCCTCGGGAATTTTCAGAATTCTTTGCTCAGTTCTGCTGTTAACCAAATCTGTGCCTTCTCATGATGGACATAACCTTTGTATTAGGGTTTGATGTACATCGAACATATAAAAAGTGTAGGGGCAATGTCTGAACTGCATTACTTACCAGGATATTATAAAGATAAATGAGATAACAGATGGAAAATATTACGAACACACACTGATTATGGTTACCTCTTGCCACGACTCTATTTTCTTCCCTGGGACCATTCTTGTGGCACGTGTGCAGGCAGAAGACGCACCCCCTTCAATCGGGGCCACTTCCCCAATGACAAGTGTTCCTCGACTTTTGTTCCACCCCTGAGAATGGGGTGGAACAAAGGGAAGCCATAAAATCTTGGAAATAGATGCTAACAATTTACCCACTCATGGTGGGTGTACGAAATATGATGAAGCCTAGACTCAAGTTCCTGAACTTGAATTTGGACCAATTAACTTGCATATACCTGATATGGTGACTGGGGCACACACTGCTAGTTGCCCATTCATTGTCGAGATAGAAATAAGTAACTAAATGGGAACTGGAAAATACCTATATGTTTAAAAATCAAGAAACACACTTCTAAATGCATCATGAATCAAATAAAAATCTTATGAATACTAGAAAAAAGATTTGAATTGGACAAGATGGAAGTACTACAAGTCAAAGCTTATGGGATATAGCTTTTCAGTATTCAGATGGAAATATAGGGCCTTCAAAATGCATATTAAAAAAGTTCACAGGCTGAAGATTAATAACCTGAGCATTCATCTCAAGAATTTGGGAAATGAATAATTAAATGAACACAAAAATATTATAAAGAAAAAATGAATGGATAAGAGCAGAAATTAATTAAATAAGTATACAGTACAGTGACTCAAAAAGTCAAAAGTTGGAATATTGAAAATATCAATGAATCACATTATTCTTTGGTGAGATTGATGAAGAAATAAAGACAGGACATATAAATAAACAATGATGGGAATGAAAATTGGGGCATTTCTCAGGTCACACCCACGTAAAAGATAAGAGAATGTTGTGAATGACTTCATGAACATAAATTTGAGAACTTATGGAAAGTGGGAAGATTCCTATAGGACATATATTAAAGCTGACATAGGGAAAACAGCTATTTAATTCTCAAGAAATTGAATTTTAATATATTCCACATTAAAAACAAACCAACCAACCAACCTCTGGGTTGGTTCACTAGCTTTACTAGTAGATTCTGCCAAAATTTTGAAGTGGAGGTTATGCCAAACTTGCCCTAAACCTCCCATGGGACAGAAAAGAGTAAACTCCCCAACTCATCTTTTGGGCCAGTACGATGTAGAAACTACATCTTGAAATCTCACTCAGGAGCATAGACACAGACTCTAAGTAAAACTCAAGTTGGATTTAGTCCAGAAATGCAAGATTGGCACATTTGAAATCAATCAATATAATTTACCATGTTATCAAAATAAAGGATATTAATTATGTAATTATTTTAATTGATGAAGAAAAATTTTTTGACAAAATTTAATATCCATTCAGGGAATCAATAAAACATGTTAGCATACTAGGAACTAAAAGAAAGTTCCTTAAGCTCATGAAGCTATTGAACTTCTTCTGTATCTGAGTACAAGTTGACACGAAACGTTACACTGGTTTCAGGCGTCCAGCATCGTGGACACCTGACAATCAGCTTCTCACTTGGTGGTGAAACAGGTAAATGAGTCTGTGCTAAATGGCTTCTCCCATCATGTCTTTGCCATCTTATTCCAGACAGTGAAGTGAGAAAGGAGCAAAAGGCAGAAGGAATATAAAGGAAGAAAACTGGTCCGTTATCATGAATTATAAAATTTCATATGTTAGAAAAATCCAAAAATAATCTGCAGATCAGTCATTAGAATTACAATATAGGCCTGGGGACAAGGCACGTAAACGCATTGACTGCATCCCCAACATTAGCAACAATTGGAATCTGATTTACAAAAATATATCACATTTTGAAGCTTTGAAAATATCAAAGCCCTAGGAATAAATTTAACAAAAGACATGCAAGGCCTCTGCATAGAAAACTGTGAAGCGTTATTAAAATAATTTTAAATGACCTACGTAAATGATGAGATAGGTTTTGTCATGGATTAGAAGACTCAGTGCGGTACAGATCTCCATTCTCCCCATGCTAATCTATGTCTCAAAGAAATCCCAGGGAAAATCCTAATAGTGTCCTTTTTTGTGTATGAAAACTATAAGAGGATTTAAAATTTAAATGGATTTACAAATAGCCAGGACATTCTTGAAGAAGAACTTAACATGATTTGTTTTACCAAATATCAAGACTCATGCAGCTACTGTGTGGAATTGGCCCAAGCGACAAACAGATCAGCAGAGGACAGGAGAGCCCCCAAAGACCCATGCACACATGGGCATTGGCTTTATGATAAATATGGCTTTGCAGAGTGGTTAGAAAACAACAGATCTCTCAAAAACTCATGCTAGGAAAATTGCATATCCATATAGGCATATCCATATGGAGGAAACCTGTCTCCATAAATAACAACAACAACAAAATCAATTTGTGGATATCAAAACCTGAACTTGAGAGACAAAACAATAAGACTTGTAAATATATTAAAATTATTGCTGATATAAAAAAAATTACCTTCATAATATCCTTAGCACATGAAAAGATTGTTTAAAGTGGACATTAAAATCTTAACTAAAAATGAGATCGATTAAATTGAAATCGAGAAATTTTGTTCATTAAAAAAGCGTTATTCAGCAAATGGATAGGCAAGCCACATAAAACTGAAAAGAAATTTAAGGAAAAAATTAATGTAAAATTTGGGATAGTAATTACTTTTGGAGGGAGGGGTGCACAGAGGGACTCCCAGCCGGCAAAGTTCTTGTCCTTGATCTCGGCAGTGATTACAAAGGTGTTTGTGTAATAAAAATTTCACTAAGCTCTATATTTGTTTGGATGATTTTCTGAATCTGTGTTTTATTTTAAAATATAAAGACTAAGTGAGGAATTCCACAGAATGAGAGAAAATATATATAACACATACAATTGGCAAAAGAATCTTACGCAGTATATATATATAATCCCTACCAAAAACTAAAATAAATAAATAAATAAATAAAATAATAGAACAATCCTATCAATAGCAAAAATGTTCAAGAGCCGTGAAGAGATCCTTCCTAAAAGAAAATATTCAAATGTCCAACAAATATGTATAAAGGTGCTTCATCTCATCGGTAAGCATGGTCATGGACTTGGGCAGTGAGTACTGGAAGAGCTGGGGTATGGAGCGTGGCTGCAGAAGTCGTGTGTGTTCCCGAGAGAGCGTTTAGGGCTCAGTCCCCGCAGAGAACAGTCTGGTATTAACACTCACTTACTTTGGATATACCTATGGTCCAGGTATCTACTTCTTTACTCTTAGGTAGCAAAGAAACAATGTCTGCAATAGACTAAAGCCGGGAATTACTCAAATATTCCCCAATAGTAGAATAGACAAATAAACTGTAGTATGTCCCTACAGAGTATTAGCCGGCAGTGATAAAGTTATCGCAATAAAAATGGTAAATACAGCTACAAACTTCCACCCACGGGAAGTATGCATACTCCTTTTCCCCCTTTAGGCTGTATCTTTCTTAGACAATCTAAAAGACAGGTTACAACCCAAAGCCTTTGTCTCTGGCCTAATTTCTCATTAGATTTTGCTAAATTTTTGTACTATGAAAGTTTCTTGATACAAAGCATTAAGATATTCTGTCTTGTCAATAAGAAATATAATAATAAAATGATATAATAAATCAATGAAGAAATAAAATAAGAGATCAGTGTGATGTGGGAAACAGAGGCAAAATTAAAATTAAACTTCCTTCCTACTTGCAGCCCATTGATGGGTCCTTGAAACAAGAGAGTGACATTTCTGTAGGAGCTCAGCTGCCTCGATGTTAGTACTTTGCTAAGGGTAAAACGCAATCTTAGCTTAACATTATCCCGACCTTCTAGGATCCTGGAAGTCTTCTTTAACATACAGAGATTCCTTTGGAAGCTTTATCTCTAAACCCCCAAGATACATGTTGGCAATCATTCCCCAAGGACATGGCCCACCGATATACATCTGAAGGGTCTAATGACTCAGGTTTTATTAGACAGTAATAAATGACGTTTTCCCAACAATAGCTAGCCCACTCAAAGTCCTGGAAACCTTGTTTCCAAAATTCCTTAGACTTAACACTCTCCCTAATCCCCTCCCAACTTGAAAGTATATAATGGGCCATGAACCCAGTGCTATTCTTTCTGCCCATGGGTCCTGTCCCCGTGCTTTAATAAAACCCCCTTTTGCACCAAAGACGTCTCAAGAATTCCTTATTGGCCGTTGGCTTTGAATCCTAACATCTTTCAGACATCAAGTGGCTTCTGTTCTCAACCGAAATGTGCAAAGTATTTCTTCCATTTATTTTAAGAATTTACTCCGTTCAAGACACTGCACTGGCTATGGTGAAAACAAAAACACAAAGGAAAGTTTTTTTTTCTTCTTCCAAGAAACTCACATTCTCCTTGTGGAAAGGCCAGACAATGATGATATAACACAGACTAGAGTTTTCACGGAGATCTGTGGGAGTGCGCAGGACACAGACCACACAAGAGGACTAGATGGTCTCAGCCCTGTCGAGGGCCATTGTCCCCTGACAACACAGCTCTGCCTCAGTGTCTCAGCCTCACTGAAGAAGCCCAGGAGAGTCAGCCAGGAGGAGCTGTGGGGGTCCGAACAAACCTCAGATACTGACCTCAGGAGCTGCCCCTGCAAAGGAGCCTGCATTTGTTTTTATTATGAGCAACATATGCTCCAGGGCCTGTTAAAAACCATAGAGCAACAATTTGGCTAAAAGCTGGGTGTGGCCAGGAAAAGACAAAGGAAGAAAACTAGGTATCCTGGGCCCAGCTGCAGAAGCCTTATTCTGAGGATGGCAGAGCCCACCCACCCACGTGAGGCTTGTGCAACCTCGTGTAGCCGACCTGCCCAGTGCACCTGCCAATCACAACTGCTTGTCACCGTACTGTTGTATGACAGAGAAATGAAATTCTATTACTTAAGCCGCTTTAATTGGGGGGTTTTGGTCGTTGACATTGCAGCTACCCTGTATTGTTCAAATAATTAAATGTGATATTTATAAAATTCCTAACAATGTGTCCACTATCTAGTAAGTGCTCACCACATGGCAACTGTGTATTTTTTTCCTGATCCATTGGAAGAAGTGAAAGAGCAGCTCATTCTGTTTCACTTTACTTTCTCTTGATGTGAACACCCTCCCCTTCCTGAAACTATCTGATCTGCACTCTTGTGATTCCTTTCTTGGCTAATTTTTGGTCTTTTTCCTTCTTTGGTCTGCCAAAGACCACTCCTCAAGCGTGTCTATTCATCTTCCTCTCTCTCTAGATTCTGTTCCTCTAGTTACATCTATCACGTCTATTTCTGTCATACTTGTGATTACTTTTTATTACTTCCAGGTTTATAATCTGAAGACAGGCCTAAGATCCAGGCCAACATTTCTAATATTGCTGCATTTCTTTGGGCTTCACATGTCAAGAGTGAATTCGTCACTGATTTCTCCTATTGTTCCTCCTGTGTTTTAGTTCTGAGAGTTCTCACTCCTCACCACTCAGGCTGAAAACCTGCAGAGATAACTGTAATTCTCCCAATCCTTATAGCATCATCTAATCAAAAAATTTGCAAAGTACTATTGTTTGTAGCCCTATTGTTTTGCAGAGAGGAGTGAGAAATTACTTCTAGTGCACTCCGCTCCCTTCCCAATATTGCATTCTAAACAGGAGGTCATTTTGATGTGGTTTGGTGGGTTGGGGTCCAGAGCCGAGGGCCAAGAGAGAATTCTTGAGACATCTTTGGTGCAAGATGGTGACTTCATTAAAGCATGGGGACAGGACCCTTGGGCAGAAAGAGCTGCTGCACCGGGGTTGGAGGAAAGGCAGATTATATACTTGTGAGTTGGGGGAAGTGAAGACAAAGGGGGGTTGCCAAAAGGACTTTCATACACTAAAGAAGACTCACAGGACCCTGGAGGCCTTGCTATTGTCGAGCTAAGGTGGTTTTTCCCTCTAGCAAAGCATTAAGGACAGCATGACAGCTGGGAGCTTCCTGGAGGAAGGCTATACTCTGCCTGTCTCAAGTATTTGTCAACGGGCTGCAGGTTATAAGGATGTTTAATTGTACCTACATTCCCTTCTGCCTTTGTTTCCCACATCAATCGACCTCTGCTTGAACACTTCCAGTGACGGGGAGATCAGCACATACCGGAGGAGGTAATCTGCCTCATCTGCTCCAGTAGACAGAGAAGTGCAGAAACTGCCTGGGCATGAAATGCAGGCAGGTACCCAGAGGTGTGGGACAAGAAAAAACCCTCATTGTGAGAAGCAGATTCAGATTTGAGCCAGGAATCTGGCACCTGAAATGACTTCCCTGCCCAGCCTCAGTCCCTGGGCCCCCCTGGGCCCCCTCCTAGCCCAGTGCTATTCACGAAGGGACATGAAAAGGGGAGAGAAGGGAAAGACACTTCCCCCATTCGATCCTGTCGATGTATGAACAGGAGATGAAGCATCTCTTCCTCACTGGTGAACAGACAAATAATACTGATGCAAGGTGGTCCGAGTTCGACAGATATTTTCTCAAAAAAATGTAATGATCTAAAACACCAGTCAATTAATTTATCTGGAACTCTCTTACTTTATTGTTCTAATTCCTCAATCTTAAGGACGCCAGATGGACTTTAACTCGAATTGTCATTAAGTCTGTCTCAGGACATGCAGTGAAGTCAACGGCTTTACTCTGCTTCCCTCCAGGGCTATGTCCCTCCAGATTGCGCTCTTTCGTTGTAGAATGGCCTCTGAGTGACTTGGACCCAGTCTTGTCGGGGAGAGGTAGGTCACCATGACAATGTGTCCTAAGGGACTACGTCCCCAATGATGAGGTGACAAGAGCTGGCTACCGCTGTCCCTGTCTGCTTCGGGGCTCATCTGCCAAGCGTCTGTCCTGCCATACCGCAGATGATTCAGAGACCAACATGAAAAGGCAGCTTTACTGACGAGCAGCTGGGGCTGACCGCACCTGTCCAGAAGCAACAGGTAACCAGCCTACTGACAAAAATCCAAAGATAGGGCACGTGAATGAATGCAGAGGTCAGGCAAGCAAAGAACTAGGCAAACCTCTGTGAGAAACTTTTGCCTCACTCAGGTTCGATGCATGAGAGCCTCGTTCATTCCCTATGGCTTCCAGATCCCTCATAATCCTGAAAATCTCTTGAATTTCTCCAGATGCTCGATTGGCTTAAAATCTGCACAAGCTTAATCATGCAAACATCTCATACTGAGAACCCTGCTGTTTTACTAATATTCAGATGTGGACAGTTATGGAGTTGATGCCTGAGCGGTACGTTAAAATGTCCACAGGCATAAGGGGTGTTTCTCAGCTCCGTAAGCGGAGTGCTGGAGATCTGTGAACTTGTTGGAGAGGACAGGATTGTGTATGGAAAGGGGGGATCCTGAGAGCAGAGGTTGATGGTAGGACAGGTGGGGACCTAGCTTGGCATGTTTGGAGAGTAGCGCCCTCCTTGCCATATGCAGGACCAAAGCCGTATCTACCGAGTTCAGTCCATAGCTTCATAGCCCAAATTCAAATGAGATGTTAAAAAACTATTGATTGAATTTGTCTGCTGAACACAGATGAGCCAACAACAAACCTCTGTTTTTTCCTGAGTCCATCTGGCTGCACCAATGGACAGCTGCTTACGCCCAAGAGCATGTATGGGGTGGTGACAAAGTTTGCTGTCGTATCTCCATGGCCAGATTTTCTGGGTATATCCAGCTCCACAACTTCCTGATTGTGTGGTCTTGAAGAAAAAAATCACTCTTATCTCTGTATCATCTTTAAAAAGGGACAAAGGTGCTTGGACTCATGGGGCTGTTGGGGGGATTAAGCTAGCACGTGAAAAGCTCTCAGTACCTTGCACATTGTGTCAGTTTTGTCATGTCTTCTCAATGTGCCACGCGGACACAGGCTAGGACAGTAATTACGTTTCCAGACAGAACTCAGCTTTTGATTCACCAAATTGTTTACTGAGTTACAATTATTCAATTTGTGATAAGCAAATGAAGAATTCAAGGGAAACAAAACAAAGCATTTTCTCTGAACACGGGAGATGGCTGTGTGCAGAGCCCTGCCCTATGTGTCTCTGGACGAAGGTTTGTGTGGCTTCCTATGGGGGCCACCGGGGGCCGGCAAGTGCCGGTCAGGCTCCATTTCCATGGCGTGGAGGAGGTGGTATGTTTGGAGAGACGCCGCCAGGAGTCCAGGCAGGTGTGTTGCTATAAATAGCAAGCAGGGTGACCCCAGTGATGTCTGCACAGTTTCAAGCCCACAGACCTCTGGAATCACCAATGCATTTTAAAATAGTAAGTATGTTTCACACTGTGGGCAAATCATCCTCACATAGATCATGTCTTTGTCACAGCATAATAAAGGATGGCAGATGTCAGTATCCCTGTTCGATAGATAAGAAAACAGGTTCAGCCTTCTACCTCTGAAATAGAGACGGGGCATCAATTTCCCAAGCTCCTAGATTATTACATTATTTATCTACTAGCTCATTCAATAGAGGTTTATTTTTTACCTATTATATGCAAAGCACTGCACTTAATGAGGCCAGAGAAACCAGTGAGGTTTCTGCTCTTGAGGAGGGAAAATGCACGTCAATGCATAATTACCCCGATCTGTTGGTAGATCTGTTAATAGAGTCCTAGTCTCAAGAGCAGATGTAAGGGACTCCTGGGCAAAGTCTTCACAAAAGAACTGATGTTCATGATGTCTACTCATGTGCAGAAGACCAGAGGTAGAGCACAGCGGTGTCTTAAAGAGTTCTGGCTCGCCTGGAGGGGTGGCTGGTGATAGATGGGGGAGGGGACCTGGAAGGGAGCAGGGGAGCCCTGGCAAAATGAATCCGACAGCCTCTCACAGTCCTGAGTATGCATAAGGAGCTGCTCTTGGTTCTACAGGGAAAAGCAATGGCATAATCCTAGAGATCTTCCTCGTTAATTCTTCTCTGGAACCTAAGCTGTCAAACCAGAAGGATGTTTTTAGAGTTTATCACTGTGAATGCTGAAATTCAGGCTCACCTGTCCCGAGCTGCCTTCATGGTAGAATGCTGCCTTGACCTCCAAAAAGTATCTCCCTTGCAGCAGAGGAAGGCTGTTGTTCCAAGACCGACAAGGGGGACAAGACGTGGCCCAGAAGTTAAACAAGGAAAAACAAGGAACAAACAACACAAAGGATCAGTGCACACAGCGCACGGGTAACTCAGAGCTCCCTGAGGCATCTGAGCGCCCAAGTCAGAAGCACTCTGTCTAGGAGGGGCCTCCTCGGAAAGGGGGGGGGGGGGGGTCTGGAGTCAGGAGCAGAAAGCAGGGAGAGATGGGGTCATAGGGGCGAGGGGCCAGAGTTGCTCCGGCTGGAGGGGAAAGTCCTTGGCAACAGCAGGCCAGTCTGAGCAGCAAACAGAATTTTGTTTTCAACGACTTAGCTGGAAACCGAGGACGATGGTGATGGGAAGTGATATTGAGGAGTGGGCAGGAGCTAGGGTCTTGGGCACCTCTGGGTGCAAGGGACCCGTTTTGCAGGCTTGCGATGGAACGAGCAGACAACTTAAGGCACAGGGGGCTACAGAGCAAGACTGGCCTCAAGCACACTTGAAACCAGACCGTGTATTTTCCAGGCTGCTTCCCACTCTCCACCTCCTTTCTAACGGCTTCTCCCCCCTTCCCCCCGACCACCCTCAGGACTTTCAAACAAATTTCATGCAGCGCTGCAGCTGGAAAGAACTCTAGTTTGTATTCAGTAATTGTATGTTACAAAATATGTATCCAAATGAAGTAAATGATTCAAGATTATACAAATCAAGGCTGAAACTCAGCCCACTAATGTTTTAGTTGTCTGCCCTGTTCTAGGCACTGCTCTGTATACGGAGAATAGAGGGTGAGGGCAGGTCCCTTCTCAGACTTTGTGTCATCATTGCTCAGTCTCTGGCACCGTCAGATGCCCTGAACTTGGCTTTGGGCATTTCCAGCCATCCTTTTAGAGTTGTTCCCATCCTCTATTATATTTCACCCCAGGGCGTGCTGTGCTTCCTTCATATCCTGTCCCCCCGCTTGCTGCCCGGTCCTCCTCTCCAAACTTGCTCCCAGAAAAGTATCTGATGCATTAAGTCAGTTTTCCAAACCCGGGTTTATGCACGCTGGAGGGTGCAAAAAGGCTTTCCAAGATCCAGGTATGAATCATTCCAAGGGAATTATTACCTGGTCTTCAAATGTCTTATCGGCTCTTCTTAGAATTGGTCTGCTAGAGAAAGTATTTCTTCTCCTTTCCCTCTTTGCCTTTCAAGACCTGTTCTCCCTCGGTACAAAGGAAGGCGTAACCAACCCACCGTGTGGAAGTGGGGCAGCGGAAGGTTAGTGTGGGGGAGCGAAAGGACAGTTCGGGGCAGCACGTCCTCTCGCAAGTCCGCCGTTTCCAGTCTATTTCTTTCAACACAGCTGAATGGAAGCTGATTGAGTTGTCAGCTAATAGATCAATAGAAACCATTTTGATAATAGATGACTGTGTAATTTCTGGCACATAACTAATAGAAAGTTCAAATAATTTAGTGTTATTACTATAACAAAATGACTTCCATCCTCCGAGCTGTGGTGTATCAATGCCATTTATTCCCGTGAACTACTTCTGCAGTGTTTATATCTCCAAAATGAAAAATAAGAATGGAATGGATTCTGAAACTGCTCTCATTCTGATGATAAGTGGTTTTCACAGATACACACAAGAATTGAGAAAAAGTGCAGTCCACGTTATTATAAAATGATATGCCAATAAAAAATAACATAATTTAAAATTTATCATATATTTTTATTGTTTTGGTGAAATGTATGCTGATTACAGAATAAAATCTAATAGAAAATCTTTTCAAAACATTTATAGCCTCCAGAGTACAAGAAACAAAAAAACCATGCAGATAGATATAAAGAAATCAATAAAAGGCTTGTAATTATAAAAATACATTACAATACTTTGAATTATGAGTTCAGTGAGAAAAATAATATAAAATTTCCATTTTTTAAAGACACATGCACTCACGTAATTTTTTGAAACAAGTTTCCACAGGTATTATAGAATCAATATTTAGATTTCACCGAACATAGAAAGGAGTGATATGATAATTTAATTTAAAATGTCAATACTCACATGCAGTGGACATTAGAGTCCATGCAACAATTTAAGTGCATGACAAAAAAAATTGATGTCCAGTTTACAATTTGCAAGCTGATATGTTGTTATTTTATTTTGTCTTTTGTGGTTGGGAATGGGGTTTTAGTTGTTGCTGTTGTTTTCGTTTTAATTTTTTTTTTACTTGAGTGGAGTTGACACACAGTGAGTGTTACGTTGCTTCCAGGTGCACAGCATCCTGACTCAGCTTCTCTGTACGTCTGTGCTCCCCACACATGCAGCTGCCCTCCATCTCCAGGCAGCCCTAAAATGATAGATTTTTTATGTTGCTTAAAGATAAAAATGTTAAGTCCCACCCAAAGTGAGAAAGCGTGATGATGTGTAGCCCGCGATCCAATCTCAAGTCAGATTTCCGTGTTTGTCAGGTGCGCTCCGCTGACAGTATGGAGAGGAGACTGCCAGGCTCAGAAGGGAGGTGGGAGGCATACGATGGTCTCTTCCAATCTGATGCCTCAACCGCTGTAAGAGTTTTCTGTTCCCGTTGTAACAAGTTCCACACACGTGGGGGCTCAAAACAACGGAGATTTATTCTTTCTCTCCGTTCTGGAGGTCAGCAGTGTGAAATCAGCATGCAAGGTGCGGCCAGGCTGTATTCCCTCTGGAGGCTCCAGGGCAGAATCCACTCCTTGCCCTCGGCCGCTGCTGGCATTCTTCGGACTGCAGTCCCACGGCTTCCCGTCCTCAGGGCCAGCGTCTTCACCTCTCTCTGCTCCACCTCCGCAGTGCCTTCTCTACAGTGCCTGTGTCTACTTCACATTTCTCTCCGCCTCTCTCTTATAAGGACCCTTGAAATTGTATTTAAGGTCCAGCTGAATAATCCAGGATAGACTACCATCTCAATAGCCTTAAAGTAATCACACTGCGAAGACTTTGTCAGAGGACATAATATTTACAGGTTCTGGAGATTGGGTGTGGGCACACTTGGGGGTCCATGTTTCAACCTACTACACCAGCCCTGGAATGAGACAACCTAATTCTAGCACAGAAAATGCACTAAAAAGTAGTTGTAAAATGAATGGAAAAATTCTTTTTTTGGAGCAGAACTCTTTTAGATCACTCTCTCTCTCAAAATAATAAATGTAAATAAATGAATAAATATTTTTAAAAATGGGGCACCTAGGTTGCTCAGTTGTTTGAGCATCTGACTCTTGATTTCGGCTCAGGTCATGATCTCAGGGTTGTGAGATCGAGCCCCATGTGTAGGCTGCTCAGGATTCTCTCTCTCTCTCCCTCTGCCCCACTCCCCTACTTGCACTCTCTCTAAATAATAATAACAATATTTTTTTAAAAAAGAACTCTTTTAGCTCATCTATACTGAATTATTTCACTAGCTGTGAGTGGATATTTCCCAAACCAACCCTCCTTCCTCCCACGCTGCCTAGCCTACAGCTCAGTGATGTCCTTGGGCTTCTACTTCCTCTTTCCCTGGAGACAGAATCCCTCAGGCTCCAGCTTGCTATCTCTCCTTCTTTTCTTCATTCACTCAACAAATACTGAGTCCAGATGCTATGGGGCTTACAGTTTTGCAGGAAGTGAAGGAAGAGCATGTCATGGATAAGAAAACAAGAATTGAAATATTAAGACCTGTTCGGCAAGCATTTATCAAATATCCACTGCAGTTAAGATCGCTAAATTATCGAGTACAATCCTCAAGTCTGAGAACTTTTCCCTTGAGGTGGGAGATGAAACAGCAAAGTGAGGGAGCTAAGTGATGTTCCACTAATCGATAGCGTACTATTGAGCATCTTCAGAAGGTTGTAATCTGGGGTTGGGGGGAGGTGAGCAGTTTGGTCCTCCTGTCTCTCAACATCTTGTTCTTCCTGTTATTTTTCAGGTAGGCAGGTGGACAGAGACAATGGGAAATTTGAGTGGAGGCCACATAGCAGAGTTTGTTTTGGTGGGCTTCCCTACCTCTCCACCCCTCCAGTTACTCCTCTTTGTCCTCTTCCTCACAATCTACCTGTTGACACTGTTGGAGAACGCACTCTTCATTTCCACGATCTGGCTCACTCCAAGCCTTCACCGCCCGATGTACTTTTTCCTTGCCCACCTCTCCTTCTTGGAGCTGTGGTACATCAATGTCACAGTTCCCCGTCTTTTGGGAGCATTTCTTACCCAGGACTGTAGGGTCTCCTATGTAGGTTGCATGACCCAACTCTACTTCTTCATTGCCCTGGCCTGCACTGAATGTGTCCTGCTCGTGGTCATGGCCTATGACCACTACCTGGCCATCTGTGAGCCCCTCCGTTATCCTAGTCTCATGCCTTCCAGCCTGGCCACTCACCTTGCTGCTTCCTCTTGGGGTAGTGGTTTCTTCAGCTCCATGATGAAGCTTCTTTTCATTTCCCGACTGTCCTACTGTGGACCCAACATCATCAACCACTTTTTCTGTGATATCTCTCCCCTACTCAACCTCACCTGCTCTGACAAGGAGCAAGCAGAACTAGTAGACTTCCTCTTGGCTCTGGTGATGATCCTGCTCCCTCTGTTGGCTGTGGTTTCATCATATACCGCCATCATTGCCACCATCGTGAGGATTCCTACTGCCCAGGGACGTCGCAAAGCCTTCTCCACCTGCGCCTGTCACCTGGCCGTGGTTGTCATCTATTATTCCTCCACCCTCTTCACCTACGCGCGGCCCCGTGCCATGTACACCTTCAACCACAACAAGGTCATCTCTGTGCTCTATACGGTCATCGTACCATTCCTCAATCCAGCCATCTACTGCCTGAGGAACAGGGAGGTGAAGGATGCTCTCAGAAAGTTGGTCCTGGGCAGATGCCACTAGTCTAGGAATGTTCCAGATTGATGTACAGAGGGACCTAGCAGGCAGGAAGGAACGGGGTCTTAGTAGTGCCGCCTCAAGGAATCATAAAATAGGCTCAAAGGGAACATAAGTATCAATTAGTATGCAGTTTTGCTAAATAGCATCTGGGAATCTCCTGAAACAAACAAAAGTTTATGAATCATTGATCTTGTACGGGGTTTCCAAACTAAGGTTGAGTTAGCTGCATACGAATCTCCCGGGGGTTTGTTAAGATGCAAATTCCCAGAAAAAAAAATCTGTAGAGGGTCTGATAGAGTATGTCTAGGTTGCAACCCTGCCGTGCACAATTTCCAACTTCCTAGCAACACTTGTTTCATAGCCAGTTTGAAATTCCCTACTTTAGATCAACCCTCTTATTTTATAAGTGAGAAAACATAAGAAAGGGGACTTACTGGTGGATATGTCAAAGTGATATAGGCTTTACTGCAGCAGTTTCAAAGGTCCAAATTCTCAAATCCCACTTCAATGAGAAATCACAAAAGTACGATTATTATACCCCAAGACCTGAAACTCATGTCAGCTGATCAATACTCTGTACCTCTACACGTCTTATACCCACTGCAAGTCAAAGAGGAGGAAAATGTAATGCTGATATTCAGCCATGTGTGCACCAATGTGAACATGGCTAAATATTCATCTGCATCTCCCTTCCTTGACTCTCAGTGGGATTGACCTAATGAGTGTTGATTCCGTAGTACGTAAAATGCAGTAGAAAACGTGTACATAGGTTGGTCTCGGAATCTTCTCCAGCACGATGGGCAGCTTCCGCTTTAATTAGCTGGTACCTGGGTTATACCAGCTGCTAAATATTTTAAGTTTTGCTCCTGAGGCAAATGAGCACAAGAACAGAAAATGTCTTAATAAGAGACAGAATGAAGGAATGAGAGGTAGGATGCAGATATCTATCCCTCAAGTGAGTGAGATGCCTCAGATTCAAAGCCTGAATTATAGACATTCTTTCAAGTTCCTTTGATTTTTGGAAACCTGTTTGAATTGCTTAGGGTGATTTTGCACACCCTGACTCAGGGTTTTGTTCTGGACATTTGAACCATATTTAATGTTTCTTTAGTTGTGGATATGTAGAAGAATAAAAAAAGTGGTATTGAACAAATACTCATAAACTTAAATTGTCATAACTGATGTATTTGCTCATTCTGAAGGCTTTGGGGAAAAGAGATGATTATTTATTAAAGAAAACTACTTGATCAATAATCATTTTAGGTTTTCCAGGATCTAAAATGAAGTAAAAACAACAGCAACAAAGAAATCGGACACTTTTAAAAGAGTAAGTTGCTTTATTTTCATGAAATTTAAATGTCCTTTTAAGGAAATATCTCTGAGATTGGCTCCATATACCTTCCCCTCATTATGTTCTCTTTTCCTTTCATAGAGTTATGGAAGGCATGATGTTTTATGCAAGAATTCTGCTCCTAAAACCAAGAAATTTCACTTTGATCTTAGTTTTACCTCTAAGTCCCTCTTACAATGAAAATATTATCAGCTACCTCATATGGTTGCTGCAAATATCAAATAAATAATGTACGTGGGAGTGAAGTGTTAACATCTTTTCTCTTTGTAGATAAATTTCACCTTGGATTAATTTACTTTTCTTCCCCTAGCTTTATTGAAATACAGCTGACAAATAAAATTGTAAGGTATTGAAAGTGTATGATGTGACGACTTGATATTCATATACACTGTGAAAGAATTCACCTTCCGTTAACTTTCTAGCTCGGGACTCTTGGAAGCCTGATAATGTTGCTAAGCAACATTGCTTATTGTACAAATGAGCCCTGATGAGTAAAAATCCTCTGGACTGGGAGAATAATGAAAGTATTATAAGTAACTGGGGGTAAGTCACAGCTTCAAGCTGCCTTTGTAACTTGGTGTGCCTTTTGCTGGGAGCCCTGGAAACCGTGGACCCCACAGAACAGTTAGAAGAGACAATGGCTCTTTTGGGACTTGAGAGTTCCAAGTCAAGGTGGACGGTGTGCCCCTGTGCGTGAATCTCATGGCCTCACCCCTGCCCTCTGACTTGGAATCCCAGAGACGAGCCCCTGTCTGCTTTCAGCACTCCTTCCCCAGGAGAGAAGTTCCTGATGCCGCTGGGCTGCGTGCTGTGTCTCTGTCCTGTATTTCTCTGAGTGAAGCTGATGCCAAGTGTGGCCTTTGGTAGGGTGTGAGCTTGGTTACTCGGGGAAGCCTCAGATCTTCTGGCATATAATAGCTAACTCACAGGAACACTTCAATAAATGCTAAGGCCCGGGGCACCTGGGTGGCTCAGTCGTTAAGCGTCTGCCTTCGGCTCAGGTCATGATCCCGGGGTCCTGGGATCGAGCCCCACATCGGGCTCCCTGCTTGGCGGGAAGCCTGCTTCTCCCTCTCCCACTCCCTCTGCTTGTGTTCCTGCCCTTGCTCTCTCTCTCTCTCTGTCAAATAAAAAAAAAAAAAATGCTAAGGCCCGTCTTTATCATCATTTTGTCATAAATCATATGATTATGTGCTTCTAACAGATGTGCCTCTTCTACTAGCCACACCTCAAACTCACTCTTATTCAAACAGATTGGAGGACTGAGCGGGTACTCGAGAACATACGTGGAAAGCTAAGCGCGGATCACCCTTAATTATGTGGAAAGGGTGATAACTTCACTAGAAAACTCAACATTTCCAATGATCTGATCTAAAAATATGGCAGCACGTCATTGGGTTGACTCAGTGAGGTTCACACTCCTTTTAAAGATGATCAGGACGTATGATAACTCTTTATTAGAATATTAACATAGAACACTAATCTCTTCCTAGCCATTTCAGTCTAGGATCTTGTGCTTGATACCAACCTTCTCGGAAGGAGGAGCTAGAGAAGGTCAGCTGGCCTTTTTGTATGGTTCTCATCGTGTCATGGTCTTGCCCAGTGTCAGGTGTAAGCCCTTCTCATTTGCTTTCCGTCACTGGTGTAGATGGCTCGTTTTCCTTTGCTATGACAACCCAATTTTTTCCCAAGCTGAAAACATGCCCAACCCAGGCGATGCATCTGCATCTCTTTGCCACGTGTTTGATTTATCAGCTTTTCTTGTATCTAAGAGTGGTCTTATATGTCATTTTTGTCCAATAAATGGAAGCTGAATTCAGCTGGAGAGGCTTTCCTTTTCAGAGAAAGTTGTAGCTGGCACGGGTGCTTCCTCTTTCCTGCTGTTGAACTTGGGTTTGATGCCCGGAGCTCCATCAGCAGTCCACAAGGTAACAAACATGAGGAAGAAGGGTCAGCACACTGAAGCTGTAGCTGCAGAAATAATGAAAATCGTGGGTCTTTGATCACATGGTGGAGAAGTGGAACCATCACCAGCTAATACCTGTATCCAAGGGTTTGTTTTTTTAAAGATTTGTTTATTTTAGAGAGAGAGAGAGAGCGAGAGAGCATGCGCACGCGCGGTGAGTGGGGGGAGGGGCATAGGGAGAGATTGAGAACCCTCAAGCATCCTCCCTCCCTGCTGAGCAGGGAGCCTGACAGGGGGCTTGATCCCAGGACCCTGAGATCATGCCCTGAGATGAAACCAAGAGTCGGCTGCTTAACTGACTGAGCCATCCAGGGGCCCCCCAAGTTTTTTTTTATTAAATGATAAAAACCATTTTCCATTTGTTGGAGTCACTGTAATTTGTGTTTTATTTTCAACCTTATATGCCTGATGTAATATACTTATCTGCTTTTTGCCTTGCATTCTTTTAGAATTTTTTTTTAAGATTTAATTATTTATTTGTCAGAGAGAGAGAATGGCAGGCAGAGGGAGAAGCAGGCTCCCCATTGAGCAGGGAGCCTGATGTGGGACTCAATCCCAGGACTCTGGGATCATGACATGAGCCAAAGGTGGACGCTTAACCGACTGAGCCACCCAGGAGTCCCTAGAATTTTTCAAATGATTTTTACTTTTAGGTTTTTTTTTTAATTTTTCAAATGAAATATATTTTTCTAAGTTGCCAGATTAAGATCATGACGCCTCCCCCCCACACCTCGTATTTTGTCATTCGATAAAGTGTGAGATTTACTGTCTCTTTAAAGTTATAATTCACAGGCTAGCCAGAGAGAGGTGGGTCATTTCCCAGACACCATACCTACCATTCCAATAGCTACTACAAGTCAGTTTTATATTCTTTTATTTTGCCACACTTTATTTTATTTTATTTCTTTGTCTTTAGGTTATGAACATGTACTTTTTTTACCAGAGAGGGATAACAGAAAGGGAACAAGGGAGGGGCATGTGTCATTATGATTCTTTAAATAAACTTAATTTATTTTAAAACAGGGGCACTATTCATCACAATTAACTAAGAATGTTCTTGCATTTAAAAAGAAAACATAAGTTACGTGATTTTTATTCATAAAACAGTGCATAGAAAGCACAAAATGTGGTTATCTGCCTCAAAATTTTTATAATGAGAGGAATTAGAAAATACACAATTTTCAGAAGCGATTATAAAATACAAGGAAAAATGTGAGTTTCCCCAGGAAACTTCAACCTTTACATTTTAAAATTACTTTATTTCTCCTTACCAAAGCTAAATGCCCAATGATCCTAAATATGGTTCCAGAGTCACACATATTACAATATATAAGCTCTGAGCGTTTTCTCACTTAACTCAAAGCTATAGTCTCTGCCTACTTTTTCAATATTATCCTTTAATTAACTGTTTTTTTTCTTCTGTGACAGGAAACAATAAAGAGTGAGCTTAGAATTCCTTTTTTTGCTTTAAGCACTCAGAGTTTTAACTACAGCTTTTTTCTTTGTACCAAGGAATAATTGTAAACAGTTATAACAAGAAAAGATGGTATTTTGTTTTGTTAAGTTCTGGATTAATGTTAGCATTGCCTTTTAAAGATGAGGAATGTGGTGCTTGGAAAGACTTGAGAATCTGTTTGCCTCACAGCACTAAGAGAGAGCAATGAAAACTCATGTTTTTCTTTTTTTATTGAATATATTTGACATATAACATTGTGTGAATTGAAAGTGTACAATATGTTACTTTGATACATTTATATATTGTAATATGATTGTCTTTGTAGCAATATTTATCACATTACGTAATTATAGTCCCCTATTGTATGTATCTATTATACCATGCATCGAAAACTATGGCTTATTTGCTATTCATTGCAAGTGTGTGTCCTTAAACACCTTGAGTCTTATCTCTTCACCCCCATTCCCTAGTAACCACCATCTTGCCATCTGTTTAGTATGATTTTGACTTTTTTTTTAAGATTCCACATATAAGTGATATCATACATTACTTGTCTTTATCTGACTTATCTCACTTAGCATATGTGCTCAAGTTTCATCCATGTTGTCTCAAATGGTGGGATTCCCTCCTTTCTCATGGCCTAATTCTCATGGCACATCTTTTTTTCTAATCACCCATTGATGGGCATTTAGGTTGTTTCCGTATCTTGGCTACTGTTAATAATACTGTAATGAACAGGGGAGTGTATGAATCTCTTTGAAATACATATATATGTTTTTATTTACTGAGTTACTGATGCATGAGAGTTGTGTAGGTGTATGGAGCTGATCCTTGTGTGTATAACATCTAAGCGTGTTTGGAGTTTGTATACGTGTGTGTACATGTACTTGGGTCCCCAAATAAGAGTGAGTAAATGCCATTCTGATTTTCTGGAATGACTTTGGTTATAGCACTATATTCCTCCAGAGCATCTTATGATTTGTGAGACCATTCTCCAGAAGGAGAAGAGGACACACACACACACACACACACACACACAGACTTTTCCATCACCTTCCTCTGCCCCACAGTCTGGGGGGAGGAAGGCAACGCTCTTCAAGCCTAAGGTCTCTCTTGTGCCATTTAGCTTGTCTGCTCTTCCCTCAGTATTCCCCCGGATCCCCTTGGGCCCTGGAAAGGCCAAGTACTTTCCTGAGGGCTGTGTCTGCTGGGAGGTCCCCTGTGGGTGGGAGGGAGTTGGTGTGTGCTCCCCCAGTAGCTTGGAGGCAGGCAGAGCACAAACAGCTCTTTCTATGCCTTCTTCAAGCGAGCAGAGACACAACCGGGCTTGCCCAGTGCCTCTTGAGCTTGGGGATATTGAATTCTTCCTCCTGGTCTACATGATCTCTCCTCTTTTCTCAATTCAAGGGGGTCATTCCTGACAAGGCTGGGAGAAGAGTCCTAAGTTACGTGACTGGGAAAATGGTGGGTTGAAAAAAGACTCTCAGGTATTTCCAGGGGATGATTGAAAATCATTTTTAGTTCAATCACTGATTCTTAGGAGCTTTCATTTCATTGATATTTAAAAATAGTTGTCTTTTTTGAGCTTATTGTGGAAAGTGTAGCTACACAATATAGTTGGGGAGTGAACTTAGTACATATATAGATTCACGTCGCTTCAACAGTATTCCTCTATCACCTTGTATATTAAGCCATATGAAGAAGTATTGTGTAGTATAGGTCGTCATGTCATTTTAAAACTCTACTGTAATTACCCACTCTAGATAAAATAGGCCTGAGTCTCTACAATTGCCCAGTGATCTGTGCTCCTGAAGATACCTCAGTTTAATGCATCAGCCCACCCGTATGCCTTGCAAAGTGCAGAGTCCAGGCGTGCTCTGACCTAGGAAACAGACTCAGAGGAAGTGGCAGAGAAAATAGAATGACCGTATGAGAGAACATGAATGGGTATGTGTGCGGGGGGAGGGTGGAACACGGGCATGTGAGTCTGTGTGTGTGTTTCTCCATTAAACGAGGGCAGGGTCTGGCAAAGGTGATGGTGGTTGTAGTTTCCATGACTTCTAACTCTTTAGAAGATTTCACTTCTCTTCGTGCATAGTACCATAACAAGAAGGTGGTAAGATTCATCTCTGGGTCAGCTGGGCGCCATGATGTTTGTCCTGGCTAGCTCCTGATCGTGAGGCTCACGTGAAGCAACGTGCCTTCAGATACTGTGAAGTGATACGCAGACGCGAGGCATCGTCTGCCCCAGAGTCGGCACGTCCTGCTCAGGAATCTGCTCGCTGCTGAACTGGTGCTGGAGAAAGGCTGTCGTTCTCTGGGCCTTGCCCTCTTCCTCCTCTGTCTGCCAGACGGCCTTGACAAATGACCTTGGAAGCCACCGACGGGACTAAGATACCTAGTCCTGGAGATCTGAGACCTAGACTCCTTCCTACATTTACATTGCACGGGACTATTGGCAAAGCATACTATATATATATATGTGTGTGTGTGTGTTATATATATGGAGAGTTTCAAGGCTCAAATGTGATCATACTGTACTTTCAATTCTTCTCCTCTTTCATTTGACTTAATTTGACTTTTCCTCTTTTATTGGACTACTGGAAGACAAAGCTAATCCCATGCTTAAATGATAAAACTGCTCAGTCAGATGTTTTTGGTATAATTCTGTATACTTCCTTCTCTTCCCTTTATTTTTTCCTATCCTCATCTTGTTGTGCTCATTTCCCCAGCAATACTGCCTCTGAGTCTTACATTCCTGTGGGAAGTACAGGAAAGAATGCACAGCTCCTGTGAGAACATCCCCCACTGCATGTGCGAAGTCTTAGTCTTAAATTCCACAGGCTGCCTTCATTTCCAGCTTCAGGACTGAGGCATCGCCTCTGAGAATGACATGCCTGTTGCTAAAGTCCTGACAAGACATTGCATTGTCCCATTTCCTGCGGGGCCCTGGGAAGGGTTCCAGGAAGAAAGGACTTCTGGGTATAACGCCCTCCCTACCCATTTGCCAGGACAGAGGTGTGCTGAGGAAAACCTGGCTGGAGGGCGGGCCTAAGCTATTCATTAATAGGTTTCAGGCTGGTTGGACCTTCAGACTCAGAGAAGAGTAGAAAGCAGCTGAGGGAGCTCAGGGTCCACAAACCTTGCCTTGTTTGTAAGCTCCACCATCCCCACACTGCCTCATAATCCTAGGTCACGGCAAGCAGGGGCTGTTTTGTGCTGTGTGTGCATGCGTGTGTGTGTGTGTGTGTGTGTGTGTGTGTGTGTGTGTGAATTAAAGGCTGAGTGCCAACAGAAAACAAACTTGTTTGTTGAATTTGCACTATTAGACATTTTTTTTTGTTTATCTGTGTCTGTTTTCCTCTCTAACATCATCACTAAGAGGTGGTTCTTCTATCTTTCTTTAGGGTCCTACAGCGAGGTCTGAGTAGCAAGAGGGAAGTGGATGGGGTGGGCAGCCATTTTGCCCAAAAGTTTCAGGAAGAATAGACAGCCTTCCCCGGCTGTTCCTCACATGTCCTGCACACAAGCAGGGTTGTTGAGAAGTAGAGAACAAGAGAGACCGGGTCTGGAGAAGCACGGGAGGGAGGGATCAGCCGCAGGACCCAGAGAAAGTCTGGGAGGTGGGAGGTCCGAGGTTCAGATTCGGGGTGATTCTCAGCGTGCCTGGACGGAGACTGCACCCTGGGGGGCATACAGGACGCTCACGATGGCAGAAGGCATCGGGGTTCTTCATTTTTCCTGATACTATTTTCAAGTGACTTGTGTGTCCTTTAATCTAATACCCCCAGAAAGGTCCCACGGTCTCCTCCTTTCTCATTAAAAATGGCTGTGGTTTCCACCATGTAGATCTGTGTTGATTTTTTGGCAGGGTGATGGGAGAATTAGCAGTGCATCCTGGAAAGGTCACAGCAAATGTCCATAGGAATTTAATTAAAATCCTAAAGCTCATTAGATGTTCACAGATGTGATGAAATTATATTATATCCACCTTGAAAATAAAAGAACTAGTATTCTGAAAATGAAGTCCCGTGCTCCCTTAGCTGGAGTGAGACAAAAGTGGGATTTGATTTACTTTTTCCAAACTCCTAATTGAGTACTCCTTACAATGGATTGGATGAAAGAAAACATTGCCTTTTAAGTTATCTATTTGATTCTGTTCTCCAAGAAGCTGGTGAATATATATATCAAATTTGCTATTAACCCTGTGTTTTTGCTCCAGTATTGTTTCATTTAAGCTTTACAACTTTGTTAAATAAGAAACAAAACAAAACAGGAGAAATCTTTCCTTACAGGTAAGTGGGGCCATAAGACTTCTCCAGAGTCACACAAATTATGTCACTCGAGTCTCTTGCCTCCTTTCCATATGCAGTAGATTGGATTTCTTGCTTACGGTGAAGGGGTGGTATGAAGGCCATCCTCTTATGCCCAACAGAGATATATTAGAGAGGCATAGAAATAACTGGGAATCAGAAGTTTCCAACTTCACTTCTGTGCGATCTTGGATGAGTTATGTCTCTTGGCTTAATTTGAAAAAAATATATATAAGCTCCCTAAAGTACATTTTTTGCCCAAAAGTTTTGGTTCTGATCATCACTTAGGAAGAAGTAAAGGTATGAAGGCAGGAAAACTTCTATTATGTTGACTCTGCCGGTGGCAGGCTCTATCAATGTCAGGAACCATAGGCTGGTGCTCAGGACATGGAAAAAACCTATTTTGTCTGTGCCCCCAGCCAGTTATGATCACCAAGGTTCTGGAATAGATAACCGTACAGCGACCCTACATTTCATCCTCCTGGGATTTCCAACACAGCCGGCCTTCTGGTGGTTGCTCTTCCTCGTGCTCCTGGCAGCGTACCTGCTGACCCTGGTGGAGAACGCTCGCATCATCCTGGCCATTCGCAGTGATGGGCAGGTGCACAAGCCCATGTACTTCTTCCTGAGCAATCTTTCCTTCCTGGAGATGTGGTATGTCACAGTCATCAGCCCCAAGATGCTGGTAGACTTCCTCAGCCATGACGAGACCATCTCCTTCAATGGCTGCATGGCTCAACTTTACTTCTTTGTGACCTTTGTCTGCACGGAGTACATCCTCCTTGCTGTCATGGCCTTTGACCGCCCTGTAGCCATTTGTAACCCGCTACGGTACCCAGTTATCATGACCAACCAGCTGTGCGGTGCGTTGGCTGGGGGATGCTGGTTCTGTGGGCTCGTGACCGCCATGATTAAGATGGTTTTCATAGCTCAACTCTACTATTGTGGCACGCCCCACATCAATCACTACTTTTGTGATACTTCTCCACTCCTCAATGTCTCCTGTGAGGACTCCTCACAGGCTGAGCTGGTGGACTTCTTCTTGGCCCTCATGGTCATTGCCATCCCCCTCTGTGTAGTGGTGGCATCTTATGCCACCATTCTCAATGCCATCCTCAGGATCCCTTCTGCACAGGGCCGCCAAAAGACGTTTTCCACCTGTGCCTCTCACCCGACAGTTGTGATCCTTTTCTATTCCACGACCCTTTGCACCTATGCCCGCCCCAAGCTCATGTACGCCCATGATTCCCACAAAGCAGTATCTGTGCTCTACACCGTCATTGTCCCCCTCCTCAACCCTATCATCTACTGTCTGAGGAACCGGGAAGTAAAGGCAGCCCTCAAGAAGACCATACTTTGCAAAGGACGTGAGCCCAGGGAAGACATGGCTTTGAGTAATTAAAAACTTATAGAACCCCTTCAGGCCTGAGTCAGGAGATGATGGCCCCACACCGCACACCCCACACTCTGCCCTTTGCGCACCTATGAGCCTCCAGTACTTCAACACCGATGCCCTGTGCGTGTGCGTGTGTGTGCATGAACACAGCTAATCAGCCGCACCCCAAGAGGTAGCCTCTTCTTCTAGCTCAGCAGACAAGTCTTAAACTTTTTCCAAAAATTATTTGAAATGAGGACAGATTTTGCTCTTCCACTAAAATACAAAGCCCATGAGAGCACAGATTTGTGTCTGTCTACTTTACTAATATATCATCTGTGCATGCCGCTATGTCTGTCACATGGTAGGTGCTTAATACATGTTTGTTGAAAGGATAATTGGATAAATACACGTTTGAGCACAGAAGATGAAGATGGGAATTGCAAATACATTTTGACATTTGGGTGCTTCCAGTTCCTCCCTCTCTGCCTTCTGATTCTTTCTGTTCTACCTCTTTTTCGTCTTCCCTTCTAACTGTTCCACCTTCCGTCTTGCAGACTTGGAGATCTGCTCCCTCTCTCCCTGCCTCCCTCCTCCCCTCCCCACTTCCTCTCAGTGTCTCAGAGATACTGCCATGTGTTCATCCAAATAAAGTTATTATCTTATCTTAATTGACTCATTTGTGGATTCAAAAGTTCAAAGCCAACGAGTGGCCCAAGCTTTGTGAAAACCTCAGTGAAAGTTTAGAATGCATATCGTGTGTTTTCAAAATGTGAAGCACGAAAAAAGAAGATTTTCTGTATTTGCTTACCATAGATTTTATTAGCAATTACTTTTCACTTCTTATATTGCAGTTAGCCTGTTTAAAATCAGCTTTGTAAAGTATAATTCCATTCAATAAATTTCACCTCTTTAAAGTTTACTGAACTTTGGAAAAGCATACAGTTGTCAAACAACAACAATCACTACATAGAACATTTCCATCATCCCTAATATTTTCTTTGTGCCTTTTTCCATTAAACTTCTTACTCATACCCCTAGATCTAGCCCCCAGCAACTGATATGCTTTTTGTCACTTTAGCTTTGCCTTTTCTAGAAATTTATATAAATGGAATCATACAATCTGTAGTCTTTTGTGTCAGGCTCACTTATCATCATGCCTTTAAGGTTCTTAAATTTTTTTTTTTAATTGAAGCATAATTAACATACGGTGTTATGTCAGTTTCAAGTGTACAATATAATTGTTCAACAATTCTATACATTTCTCAGTACTCATCATGATAAATGGACTCTTAATCCCCTTTATCTGTGTCCTCCAATCCCCACCCCCTCCTCCCTTCTGGCACCCACCAGTTTGTTCTCTGCATTTAAGAGTCTTTTTGCTTGTCTCTTTTTGTTGGTTGGTTGGTTTTATTTTTTAAGTTCCACCTACAAGTGAAATCATATGGTATCTGTCTCTCTCTGTCTGGATTATTTCATGTAGACATGTACCCTCTAGGTCCAGCCATGTTGTTGCCAGCCCCACCCACCAACAAAAGCCCCTCAGGGCAGCCCAAGGAGAGTGCCCTGCCATCCATGAGACCGCAGCCCCGTGGAGGAACTGAGGAGAGGCATCTGGTCCCACTGCTGACACCTCCCGGCTACAAGCCCACAGATGCCTTGAAGATCCTTCCGTGCCATTGCGTGTGTGCGTTACCTGGAATTGCTGAGTGCTATTCCACTGTATGGACAGAGCACAGTTCGTTTTTCTATGTACCAGTTGATGGACATTTAGGCTGTTTCTAGTTTGGAGTTGTTATCAATAAAGCTACTATGCATGTTTAAAATACGTTTTGTTCTGACTGTAGACTTTAATTTCTCTCCAGGAGATGAGGGTTGTTATGGTATTGTTACCACATAGTAGGATAAATTTCTGCTTAAGTTTATAAAAAAATTGTCAAATTTCCCAGAGTAACCCAACTATTCCACATTCCTACAAGCAATGTATGAGAACTCCAGTTGTTTACAACCTCCCTGATGGTTAGTAATGTCAAACTTCCCATGTGGTCATCTGAGAGGGTAGATGATGGTCTCACGTGGGCCGGAATTTGCATTGCCCTGATGTTGAGCATCTTTTCATTTTCTTATTTGCAATTTTGAAAACTTCTTTGTGCAAGTGTCTGATCAAATATTTTCCCCAATTTTTAAACTAGGTTTTTTTTTTCTTGTCTTGTTATTATATATAACCTTTAAGAACACTTCTTATACTCTGATGCAATTATTTGTCAGATATATGTCTTTCTAATACATTCTCCCAGTTGGTGGCTGACCTTTCATTTTCTTAAAAGGGTGTTTTGAAGAGCCATTTATCTTTTCATAATTTTCGAGGCTTGAAGTCCCAGATCCAGGTCCCTGCTAATTCAGTTCCTGATGAGGACTCGTCCTGGTTTGCAGATGGGCTCCTTCCCCTTGTGTGCTCACATGGTGGAGAGAGAACATAACCACCTTCAGCCTTGCTGACCTGCATAAAGGCCAGATCTCCAAATACAGTCACGTCGGGGGCTGAGTCTTCAATGCAGGAGTTTGAGGGACCACAAACATTCAGTCCATAAGAAAGAGTGTGTAGGATTGATACTACTTTCCCCTTAAATATTTGGTTAAAATTCACCACTGAACTAATCTGGACATTTATTTGTAAAAAGTTTTTAACTATAAAACCTATGTTTTTAAAAGCTAGGAATGTTCAGGTTATTGGTTTATTTTTGAGTGAGCTTTGAAACTTTTTCTTTTTTTTTTTTTTTCCAAAGGCCCATCAGTGGCAAGTTTAATTTTTATACATCCTTTTGTTTTATTTATTTCTTAAATTTTATTTTATTATGTTATGTTAGTCACCATACAATACATCATTAGTTTTTGATGTAGTGATCTATGATTCATTGTTTTTGTATAACACCCAGTGCTCCATGCAGTACGTGCCCTCCTTAATACCCATCACTGGGCTAACCCATCCCCCCACTCTCCTCCCCTCTAAAACCCTCAGTTTGTTTCTCAGAGTCCATAGTCTCTCATGGTTCATCTCTCCCTCCGATTTCCCCCCTTCATTTTTCCCTTCCTTCTCCTAATATCCTCCATGCTATTCCTTATATTCCACAAATATGTGAAACCATATGATAATTGACTTTCTCTGCTTGACTTATTTCAGTTAGCATAATCTCCTCCAGTCCCATCCATGTTGATGTAAAAGTTGGATATTCATCCTTTCTGATGGCTGAGTAATATTCCATTGTATATATGGACCACATCTTCTTTACCCATTCATCTGTTGAAGGGCATCTCTGCTCTTTCCAGAGTTTGGCTATTGCAGACATTGCTGCTATGAACATTGGGGTGCATATGGCCCTTCTTTTCACTGCATCTGTGTCTTTGCTTTTGTTTCACTAGGCTTTGGAGATGTATCTTGAAAGAAGTTGCTGTGGCCGATGTCAAAGAGGTTACTGCCTATGTTCTCCTCTAGAATGTTGTTGGATTCCTGTCTCACAATGAGGTCTTTCATCCATTTTGAGTTTATCTTTGTGTATGGTGTTAGAGAATGGTCGAGTTTCATTCTTCTGCATGTGGCTGTCCAATTTTCCCAGCTCCATTTATTGAAGAAACTATTTTTTTTCCATTACATATTTTTTCCTGCTTTGTCGAAGATGATTTGACCATAGAGTTGAGGGTCCATATCTGAGCTCTCTATTCTGTTCCATTGGTCCATATGTCTGTTTTTGTGCCAGTACCATGCTGTCTTGGTGATCACAGCTTTGTAATATAGCTTGAAATCGGGCAACGTGATGCCCCTAACTTTGTTTTTTCTTTTTCAACATTTCCTTGGCGATTTGGGGTCTTTTCTGATCCCATACAAATTTTAGGATTGTTTGTTCCAGCACTTTTAAAAATGACTTTGGAATTTTGATCGGATGGCATTGAAGATATAGATTGCTCTGGGTAGCATAGACATTTTAACAATGTTTATTCTTCTGATCCATGAGCATGGAATGTTTTGAAACTTTGTCTTTCAAGTAATATACCATTTAATTTGTCAAATATATTAGCATAAAGTTGTCCATGATATTTCTTTAAATGTCTACAGTATATGTAAGATAGCACTTGCTTATTATTGATAATTTGTGTCTTCTCTCTTTTATCTTGATCAGTCTCCCTAGAGATTTATCAATTTTATTGGTTCTTTTTCAATAAAATTGTTTTGATTTTGTTGATTTTCTCTTTACTATTTTATCATGTGAAAAACATATATAATATCCTCTCTTCTGCTTCACTTACTGTAATTTGTTCTTTTTCCTTGTTTCTTTTTACTTTTTTTAAAAAAATATTTTATTTATTTATTTGACAGAGAGAAGGACAGACAGAGAACACAAGCAGGGGAAGCAGCAGAGGGAGAGGCAGGGTCCCCACTGAGCCCTGATGCGGGGATCGATCCCAGGACCCTAGGACCATGACATGACCCAAGGTAAAGGCAGATGCTTAACTGACTGAGCAACCCAGGTGCCCCTTTTTCCTTGTTTCTTAAGACAGAAGTTTAGCCTATAGATTTGGGTCTCTTCTTTTGTATTATAAGCATTTAATGCTATAAATTTCCCCCTAAACCCTTCTCTAGCTTCCCCCAAATAATTTTGGTATGTCATATTTTCATTTTGTTCAGTTTAAAATAATTCTAATTTCTTTTGTGATTTTCCCCCCTTTGGCCTATCAGCTTTTAGAAGTGTGTAATTTAAATGTTAATAATCTGGTTTGTATGTTCTAGATATCTTTGTTAGTGTTTTTTAGTTTTAACTTAATTGTAACTAGAAAACATTATCCTTACATATTAATTATATCTTACAAAATATTCTGAGACTTGTTTATGGCCATGCATGTGGTCTATCTTGGTAAGTATTCCTTGCACACTTGAAAAGAATATGTATTCTGTTTTAGGGTGGAACATTCAATAAATATCAGTTAGATCATATTGGTTAAAGTATTGTTAAAATCTTCTACATTTTTATTTTATCCTTATATATTACATTGATTATATTATATCCTTATATATTTTATAGCTACAAATATAGTATATCCTTGTCCTTTTATATCCCTATTTGAGGTATCCTTGTTCTTTCAGTTACTGAGACTAAAATGTTGAACTCCTCAACTATAACTGTGGACTCATCTATTTCTCATTAGTTTTTATCAGTGTTTTACTTAATGAATTTTCAATTGTTGTGATTATATGCATATACATGTGGGATTTTTATGTTCTTTGCTGAATTGAACACTTTACTATTTTGAAATTACACCCTTTATCTCAAGGACTGTCCCTTGTTCTAAAATTAACTTTAGCTGATATTAATATAATCACTACAGCTTGCATTTCATTTGGGGGTCATGGTATATATTTTTCCTGTCTTTTTATCTTCAACCTACCTGTGGTTCATAATTAAAGTAGGCACCTTAGAGACTGTATATAAATAGATATTTTTTTATCCAGTTGGATAATCTCTGGTCTTAAATTTTTATCCCATTTTTACTGCCTTTTTAAATTAATTGAGTAGATTCCATTTGGAGCAATTCCACTTTATCTCACTTCTGGCTTACAGGCATTTGTTTTAGGGCAACTGTCTGTGCTGATGGAAGTGTTGTATGTCTGTGCTATCTCTGCTCTTGGGGGCCTTACGCCGTCTGTTGTCCGATGTCCGAAAATTGCTCTTTTGTGTATTTTTTCCCAACATTTAATTTTTTAAGGTGGGGATTCAACTCTGATTTCTATTAACCCATCTTGGTAGGAGCAAGAGTTGTTACTTACCTTATTGACATTCATTAAGTTACTCAAGGCAACTTAATAAATATATAAATAAACTTAATAAATACATTTATATAATAAAAAATATAAATATAATAATAAATATTATTTATTATTAAATAATATATTATAAATATTATAAATATATTATTTAACACAATAAATATTAATTATTACTATATTTATAGTATTTATATTTAATAATATAAATATATTATTAATATATTTTATACATTAATAAAAATATATTACATATAAGTAATAATTTATATAAAATAATATATATTAATAATTTATATATTATATATCATATTATAAATATATTATTTATGTATAATACATATAATTAATATATTAATATGTAAATATATTAATTTAATAAATATAAAATTAATAATTCATATAAAATAATATAGATATATTAGTAATAAAATTTTATTATTTTTAGTATTAAATAATATATTCATTTATAGTATTATATAATTTATATAATTAAATAATAATTATTATTATTTAAATATATAGTATATATAAATTAAATAAAAATAAATAATAAATAATAATTATTTATTTATAGTATTAAACAATATATTTATATTATCTGTATGTAATATAATATTAAATATAGATTTAATATTAAATACAAATATAATATATTTAATATATAAATATCGATAATATAAATATATTAAATAATACTATAAATAATAATAATTAATAACATTTGAGGACGTTGGTATATATATATATATATATATATACACACACACATATATATTTTAATTTAAAGATGTGTAGAAAGGGGAGCTAAAGGAAAGAAAGGGAGCATCACTTACAGTGTATATACAGATAAGTATCAGTATCTTTTATTTAATGAAATAGAACCACTACCCTTGTCTGTGTGAGGAGTTTGAGGGAGTAAGTGCGGGTTTACTATTTTGAAAACAGGAGTGTTGTTTCTTTTACCTTTGTATCTCCCCCCACACGGCAGGTGCTTAGTAAATATTTGAAGAAAGAGTAAATCATGGATGGAGTTTGAAAACTGGTTTATTAATTTATTGCACTGATATCAGACAGTTTTTTCCTCCCCTCATTTTCTAGTATCTATCCTCAGGCTGCTTTTCCTGCCTGAAAACTTCACAAATCAAGGGGAAATAAAAAAGTCTCTCTCTGGGATCGGTTGTCTGAGTTCCTTCGAGCCGCTCCAGCTTCTCTTTACATCAGCGTTTGGGAGGGTGTGCGTGCTTTGGCATAACTACGCTGAAAGCATCCAATCTGAAAAAACACAGACACATTCCTATTTTGTGTCTATTCACATAATGTCGGATCATCAATCCCTGTTGTCCAGGATTCGGGAAAAGCCCTGATTACATAGAGAGGGATTCAGGAAGCACCAATAAATAGCGAATAGACGGAATGAAGGGCATATGAAAAGGAAGTATATTTGAGAACACTGAAGGGGATGCCTTGTGCTATAACAGGAATGGAAAAAGTTACTGGAATAATTGTGGGGCAAGTACATTTGTAAAGTCCGTGACAAGAGGAACAGGGCATTTCAGTCTGCTCCCTGGTGTTTTCCCCTAAAGAATGATGCAGTGTCCCAGAGTGGTACTGTGTTTGGAAGGACTGAGGGAGAGGGCTGTGGAGAGGAGCAGTTAGTTGATGTTTTAGGTAGAAGTGAGCATATGTGCAACAGCTTCTGCAAAGAATAGGCTGATATTTTTTTAGAAAAAAAAATGTAAAAATTTTACGTTTGAAGATGTTGATTATCAGCTTATTGTAATAATCTGATTTATTACATAATTTTCTCCAGCAGCATTTAACTTCAAAGGGAATGATGGAGAAGTTAAATCACTGGGTTTTTAAGGTTGAGATGTTGCCACACAACACTTATCTCTTCTTTTATCATATAAATAAACATTTAAAAAGGACAAGTGAAACTCTGAGGAGAGGAATCAGGTGGGCTGGTTTGAAGTTCTAACTGTAGAGTCAGGAAAAATAGTGTGGTGAGTGAGGAGAGTCTTGTAGGGGAGAGACTGTCTTCTCTGGATCACCTCTGGACCTGGAAACCCTACGCTCTGCACTTTTTCTGCCCACTTTATCTCATCACGGTAGGGTTTTGTCAAAAGGAAGAAGAAAGGGAAGTCCTGAACACTAAAGCATACAACGTGAGCTTCCAGAGCAGTTACAAACAGCGTAATTGTTACGGGGCATCCCTGGCACTGACAGTCACTCGTAAGGGGTGTGAGGTGGGGAGGTGAGGGACTGGACGGGGAACCAAACTGTGGCACCGGTCTCTGGGACAATAGATGGGACTTTTCAAGTGCCTCAAAAGATTTCCTGATCGCACTTCAGAAAGCCATGCCCAGTTTCCCTCAGGTTTCTGCTTCCGCCCTCTGACTACTAGAAGATTGCCCGAGCCCTGTGGCAGCCCAGGGAATCCCTACCGTGTCATAAATCATCTTGTCTTCTTGCCCACCCATATGACATCCTTCCCCAGAGTGTACTTTGTGAAAGGGAGGAGCTATTTCTTTTTAGAACTCACAGATGGGGGAGAAGGGCATGTACTCTGTGATTTCCCTGGAGCAGAGGTCAAGTGCAAGTGCCCCTAAATGGAACTTCTAGAGATGGACAAAGTGACTCTGTTTTGTGGAGTACCCAAGATGAAGAGGGAAAACCTCTGAGCATGTGAACCATCACAACGGGCACTTGGCAGGCATGTGTATCCAGCACAGTGCTCTTTGCCATTGAGCATACATTGGTACTGGAATCCATGTAGCCCCTGTTAATTGTGTTTCTACACAATACATATACTGTTTAGCCTCCAATTCTAGAAGAAGGAACAGAATGCAATTATAAGAGAGATAACCAGTAGGCTCGAGGTTATAAGTGAAGTATGAAAAGAACTGGATATTCTGGCCTCAAGTCAAAGGCAGAGATTTAAGGGGAAAAATACCAAATATGAGGTTGCCTGAAAGAATAATATATAAAATCCTTTAGTCTAAGGGACATAGGAGTCAGGGAAGAGCACACATGTGACAGAAATTACCAGGAAATGAGAGGGAAAAAAAATCTAAGCTGTATTAACATAAAACTGACTTCCAGCACAAGGCAGATGACTATTTTGTCACCTGGAATGTTGCACCCATTTCCTGATGACCCATTTGAAGAATACTATTAAGAAAATGGGAACTATCTTGAAAATAATCCAGAGATTGAAGACCAGGATTTTGAGGGGTCTGTGGACTCTGAGTTATCATGAAGGTCAAAGGAGTCATCAGCTGAGTTAAAGGTCCTGCAAAGGAAAATGCATTATCCTCTTCCAAATGTTTGAGTTGCCCCTGTGTAAGTGAAATATTAGAGATAAGATATGCATCTCCAGAGATAATAACTAGGGCCAAGGAGGAAGGGACATAAAGGTGGGACTTGATAACACTTAGGGATGTTTGATAATGTCTGGCCGCCTAGCTTGCAATCAGTCAGAGCCTGTGATACTGCAGGTGGGACTCCATAATGAGAGTGCGATTGGAAGTGAAAGCCTTGGAACCTTTCCAATGTGGACAGCTCATGGTTATAGTAATAATTTTCAGTTAGATTTATTCCATTTTACCCACGGTTTTTGTGAGGGGCCCTTCTAAGATTTTCTAAATCACTGAGAAGTTGTGATGGCTGAACCTTCTAAATTGAATTACCTTTCACAATGTGCTACCTATCCTTCCTGGAATAGAATAAGATCATTCTTATGTACTCAGAGTACACCTGTTTCCAGTTCTGAAAAATCAAGATACTTACTTGTGCAAGTTTAAAGGTATTTGAGACTTGCATCTGATTAACAATCAACCCAAATTCACGGCTGCACTCCACAATGCCTATCAAAATAGTACCCTGGGAAGCTTGCACTGTGAGGCTATACCATGCTATGGAAATGGAAGGTGACAGTATTATCAACTTTATAATTATTGCTACATCCTCAGAAAGGAGGTTTTCATGGACGCAAAGTATTCTCATCACAGAGCTCTAGGATAAAATCTTCCTCTGGCAATCACTTTCCGTATGGCCATCTGGACATCTTTGTTCCTGAAGCTATACACCATTGGGTTCAACAACAGAGTCACAACTGTGTAGGTCATTGTCACAAGTCTGTCTTTGTTAGATGAGAACTTGGCTGAGGGCAGCAGGTAGACAGAGGAAGCACAGCCATAATGGACAATGACCACAGTGAGGTGGGAGGCACAGGTGGAGAAGGCTTTCTGCTTGCCATCAGTGGATGGGATCTTCAGGATGGTATGGACAATAAAGCCATAAGATATGCAGATGAAAGTCAGGGGGACCATGAGGGCTAGAACTCCACCAATGAAGATGACCAGCTCATTGATGTAGGTTTCAGTACAGGCAAGCTGGATAACTGGTGAAATGTCACAGGAGTAGTGGTTGATTTTATTGAGACCACAGAAAGGGAGTTCAAAGACTAACGGGGAGCCTATCAGTGAGAACAAAAAGCCAATCAGAGCACAAGTGGCTGCCAAGTGTCCACATACCGGCCAGCTCATTAGGACAGGGTACCAAAGTGGATGACAGACAGCAGCATAGCGGTCATAACTCATGACCCCCAGCAGCATGCAATTAGTGACAGCAAAACCAAGGAAGAAAAACATCTGAGTGGCACAGTTAATAAATGAGATTGTTCTGAGCAGAGACAACAGATTTATGAGCATCTTGGGCAGGATGACAAAGGTGTAGCATGTCTCAGAGATGGAGAGGATCCCCAGGAAGAAGTACATAGGTACATGGAGGCTGCGATCCAGGCATATGACAGTGACAGTGGTGATGTTCCCACTCAGAATAATCAGATACAGGCACAGAAATATAGCAAAGAGGATGAGCTGGATTTCTCCAAGGTTGGAGAACCCCAGCAACAGGAACTCTGTGACAGAGGAGAAGATAGCCTGGTTGACTTGGTCCCCAAGATTGACCTACAGAGAACAGGAATGAAGGAACAGACTGTTTATTTACCCTGAAAGGTGCAGGTGGTTCATCCCACTATGACTGAGGAACAACAAATAGAAGGGGGAGGCAGATACTGGCAGGGAATGCCCTGTCGATTGTGTCGATTTATGGGCTGTTTCAAAACTCAGAGTACACTTGTCTCCAGTGACATTTCTGCATCTCTTCTAGTGCTTAGGTCTAGGTAATTTTTTCACACTGCTTATTTTGAATAGCAATTAGGGAATGGAAATGTCTGAAGATTTCCTGTGTGACAATCCATCTCTGCCATTTTTCATTTGTGTGCCTCTGTGTTCCCATCTGTAACATAAAGATGCTAATAGCACCTCTCTCCCCAGTTCTTTATGGAAATTAAAGCACTTAGCACAGTGCAAGCCCATTGTAGACTGTTAGTAGATGTCAGCTTCTGCTACCCATGTTGTTTAATCTCCCGGAAGTGGTGGCTAGCTCTTCTGACGTTTTCTATTGGATGTGATTTAAGTGTATTTCCACCTAAGATTTTCTTTTTAACCCTATAGTTTTATTTTTTCAAAACTACTGAACCAACATTCAAACCCAACTTCTATCTGTGCATATTTTTAGTAATAATAATAATATGTTGATGTTAGTTTGTCTTTTGATCGAATCCCACAACCTGTTTGACCCACTGGACAGAGGGGAGTTGGAAGGAGCCTTAGTGCACTAAAGTAGCTCTAGAATGATCTCAGGTTCTCACAGTCAGGCTGGTCATTGCTTTTACCACATGCATACCGCTCTGCCAGGAAGAGCAACCTGATTTAGAGTTCTGCTATAATTGTAGTTTTAAACCTCAGACAGAAATCCATCCAAACCATCAGACCTTTTCTCAGTATGAGCCGTTATATCTCTGCACATTTTCCCTGGATTTCCAACAGAGCTTACCACTGCGTTGGACACACCCGATCTTGAGGGGTTCAGCTCCTGCGATTTTTCTCCACTAAAGGATGGGCAGATCCTTTCCCCTCAATTCAATTAAAATCAAATGGAACACTACATCAAAAATTAATGATGTAATGTATGGTGATTAATAAAACATAATAAAAAATAGTTAAAAAAATAAAAAATAAAATAAAATGTGAATTTAATAAAGTAATAAACAAACATCCCAAACAACCAAATAACTGAAGAAAATAAAAACACAGTGTGGATTGCAAAATGAAATTCCTTAGCTAATGTAACTCAATTCAAGAGACCAACTGACTGCTGATCCCACACCTTTGGGGTGCAGTTCTTTCATCCGCACCAGCTCTGACTGCTTTCAGTTCCCTTGCTTTCAAGAGAAGGCTGGAAGCAGAAGTATCAGTTTTATTTTTCTATCTATGACTCTGGCTCTTCACAATCCTCTCTGCATCTCTTGATGGCTAAGGAAAGCACAGCACCAGGCTCTTCCCGGAGGAATATCATTCATTTACCTCCTCAGATCCCATCTCTAAGACTTATGCCGTAGATTCTTTGTCCACACAGTATTTGGACAATGAGGTCTAAAGACAATGGAAGGTCCGTAAGGGAAAACATCTCAGTTAGACACTCTTTTTAAACTTTTGTCCCCTCTTACACTTTCCTGGTATATCATTGTCACCACAGAATAGTTGTATGTGACATTCGACAATGGAAGTTGAATGAACTAAATGTAGAAAGCTCACTCTTAACAGGGAGTCATAGGTATTTGCCCTTTCTTTTTCAGTTATCCAGGGAAGACTTCCTTAAGGAACCAGTCTTTCAGGGATGGTGGACAGAGGAGGAGTCCATTCCATGAGCTCTGGGAAACATAAATTTTATGGCATTTGTTTGAAGCCGTCTCTTTGACTGTTACAGCTCAGCTGGTAATGCCCTATTTTTTTTAAATTTTTTATTGTTATGTTAATCACCATACATTACATCATTAGTTTTAGATATAGTGTTCCATGATTCATTGTTTGTGCATAACACCCAGTGCTCCATGCAGAACGCGCCCTCCTCAATACCCATCACCAGGCTAACCCATCCTCCCACCCCCCTCCCCTCTATAACCCTCAGTTTGTTTTTCAGAGTCCATCGTCTCTCATGGTTCTTCTCCCCCTCCGATTTCCCCCCCTTCATTCTTCCCCTCCTGCTACATTCTTCTTATTCTTTGGTAATGCCCTATTTTATTTTATCTCCCCAAAGCCCTATACTATCCTCCATGTTTTTAAGCTGCCGTATACGTGTGTGCCTTGCTCTCCTCACATGCTTTGTGTCCTTATTAGTGCCCATCACTAATGAGACTAGAGCTCATGGAATAATTAGAACATTTCTAAAATTATCATTCATGACTGGCACTTGTCTATCAGTGGACCCAAACACTATCTTCACTTAATTTCCCACATAAAATAACCCAACAGGGGCTATTTCCCTTTGTGCCCTTAGCACACGGCTATTAGAATTAGCAACACCCAGAGATCTTCTAATCAAATGAGACTAAAACATTAATGTTACTACAAACATTTCTGTTCTGAAATGACTTTATTCTATTCCTTTCTATGACTGACATTTCAATGCCCGAAATTGTGTATTCCTACTTCCTCTGCTGAGAATTCTGAGAAGTACCCCCTAAAGCATCACTGAAACACTTTTCTTTGGTCTCTTGTGGGCTGTGCTGCAAACATGCTGGTTTGTATTTACACTTCCCAAAACTCCAGGGAGCCACTGTTACAATATTATTTTTGGCACAGTTCCAATCCTTTCAATGAGGAGAGAGGATGCAGGAAACACCACCTCAAATCTCACAGGTCAAATTGGATAGAAAGGGAAGAGGAAAAAAAAAAAAACCTGTCATTGGTAATTAGTCCCAGGTTGCCTGGTAGCTCATTAGGAGCAGATTAAGAAAAGAGGCATGAATGTCAGAACCCACACTGCCGGAGGCCACACAGGCTATCTCTTCCGAGGTCTTTCATATGAGGAAGAAGCCTTTTCTTTCCTTGGGCTTCCTCAGGACAAATCACGTCTTATTCTATCATTGCAAAAGAAGAAACAAAGTTCCCCCTGTTAGTCTAGGTTCTTCCGAACCCCATAAATTTTGCACTGAGGAGAGGGCGTGGGAGCATAGTGTGAGGGAGGGGGGAAAGTGTGATGTCTTATGAGACCTGGAAGAACAGCAGCGAAGAGCACATTTGAAGACTGAAGGGAAGGGTAGAGTGTTTGCATGCAGGTCACAGACCTGACTCTCTGCTTTTCCTTAGCTTCCTAGAGATGACAAGGTCTCCAATCAGTGTCTGGCCCAGGAGTAGGGATTAGGACTAAAACCGGTGGGTAGCACCCTCCAGGGCTTGGCGAGTCCCCCAGTGATCCTCATTCATCCCTGCAATTCTCTGAGGGCCTGACCCAAGACAGACAAGAATGGCTGTGGCACTGGAGAAAAACCGATGAAGTGCCCACTCTGCATTTGTGTGCTACTGATCCCCTATGCTGCATTGGAAAGGAGGGTAAAAGTCACACTCCTCTACTGCTGGACTCAGGCAACGCAATTTCTAGAACTTCCCTGGAAATTGTTATGCTTCCTCTTTAGTGAGGAAGGGTACCTTCCCTCATGAGTCATGAGTGACTCACACGAGGATGTGAGAGGGGATTGAAGGCACTTGGCAGCAAGGTCCGCCCCCATGGCACTGTTTGCTGTAGGCCCTGGAGTGGCTCCAGGCAGACATGTTCCTACTGGCAATCCCTAGCAGCTGCCTGCAGAGCAGCAGAAACTCCCAAATGAGCTCATCCTGACTCAGAGTCCTTTTCTTTGCAGTTATATCCCTTTCAGAGGCTACCAGCAGAGATCTGACAACAGCTGCTTCCAGCAATTGTCAAATGTGCACGTGAGTCCTTCCAAAAAGCCGCTGGATCCCGGGGTTTCTGAGACATCTGGTCTGCTCAGTGCATCTTCCTGAATAAGCATTTCCACCCGGGGCGCTGACCTGTCCTCAGCCTTGTTGCTGCCCAGCACCTGTTCAAAAACCCCTAAGGTTTCCAAGTAGAAAGAAATCTGAAAAATACTGCAGTTAGTCACATTTCTAGAATCATATTTTGACACAATTATGGATCTAGGACCTGCCTCTTATTTCCTTCTCAGGCATGAGAAGATACTTTCTAGGAAGTTATAAATAACCATTCTTTTTTTATTAGAGTTTAAACTCAGGTTTCCAGTAAACTTAGATGAAACATAATTCCATCTCAAATATTTCAATATAGTCCATGCGTGCAAGCAAAGAAATAGCCCTGGACATGCTTTAATCCCACATTCAGAGAAAAGTATGTAAGCTAAACTCAAATTGAGACACTTTGTCTTGAGTAAAGTTTTGTTTGTAAATACTATGTGTCATCCCCAAAGCAGCAGGTCCACACAGCTGTAAGGGCGGCTTTCTTGCCCAGTAGACATTATAATTAGGCACCACTCCCAAGTATGAACAATGTGAACATATGAAGCATAGGTTCTAGTTATATTTTCCAGCAACTGCTATAGGAAACTAATTCTACTTTCTATATTTACATTTTCTAGGATTCTATAAGATGAGAGCTCTCCTGAATCTTCGTTTCCATTGCTCCTCTCTCTGCCCCAGAGAGTGAGGAAGAGAAGAAAAAATAAACAATATTGCATGATATTGAAGTAAAAAAATATATATTAGGTGAAGAAAAATAAGGTAGTATATATCAGAGGTACAATTTAAAATATTTTTTAAAATGGAATCCCTGAGAAGAAAAATGAAAACAAAAATTTCTAATACATAAAATATAAACAGTTTTGAGCTGAAAAAGAAATTTCTGTGTTTGATATAATGAAAGTGGCTGTTAGAAGATACTTAAACTTAAAACTACTATTTAACATAAAAACTAACAAGATATGATGGTTAATTTTTTTTCATATAAACTTGACTGGGCCATGTAATGCCCAGGTATTTGGTTGTACATTATTCTGGGTGTGTCTGTGAGGGTTTTCTGGATGAGCTTAATATTTGAATTAATAGACTGAGAAAAGCAGATTGCATTCCCCTATGTGGGTGGGCCTCATCCAATCGGATGAAGATCTGAATAGAACAAAAAGGCAGAGTAGCACAGGTTTCTCTCTCTCAGCCTGTCTTGGAGCTAGGACGTTTGTCTTCTCCTGCCCTAGCATCTGCACATGGACTGGAACTTACACACTGGCTCTTCTGGTTCTCAGGTGTTCAGTCTTGTACTGGGGTTATACCATTGGTTCTCCTGGATTTCCAATCTGCCAGCTGAAGATCTTGGGGCTTGTTAGCCTCCATGCTTGCTTGAGCCAAATCCTTATAATTATCTATCTATCTGTCTATCATCTATCTATCTGTCTACCATGTATCTCTCTACCTGATGCATCTGTATGATCTACCTATATAAGATATATAGATATTCTACTGGTTAAAATTACATTATCAAAAGATGACTGTGTTATGTTAGCACCTTCGGTTTTCAAGTGAAAGAAATACAGTGCAATTTAGCATAAGAAAAGGGACTCGGTTAGCTTAAACAACTGGGAAGTTCAGGACAAATCTGATCAGATATGGCTCAATTCAGGAGTCTTGAATCACAGGTCAATCTCTGAGAAGTGTCCTCATCCATAATTTACTTCTCTTTAACATGTCTCACAACTTATGTGCAGTTATGATTATTTCTTCCTCTACATATCTGTTTTCTACTCCATGGGGATCTTTCTCCCTATTTTGCTAAATGTATAACCCCATCTCTAGGATATTGCCTGATACATAATAGACATTCAATAACTATTTGTTGAGTGAATGAAGGTTTATTGAATAAGTATTTTCCTCTTTCTCTCTTTAATTTGACCTAGCTTCACTCTTTGTGTTAGATTTCTTTCTCCACCATCTGGCTTTATCCAAATAACAGGATAAAAATGGAGATGAGAGTCTAAACCTCCATTCTTAGTGATGCAATTCAAAAGGCTGAGAGAGTCAGTCTACACAGCTATATATGGAATTTAATCAAGATTCCTCCTAGATAGTATAGAAGGTGGAGCACTATGTGGTTGACTTCACAGGCCTTTTTACCCAGCCCTATACTGAAGGATGGAGGGGGTAGGGTTTGTATCTCAACTGAAACACTTGAAATGGTTCCTAGATAAATTATGTCTTATTGTACGGCAAAAAGTGAAAAAAAATCCAACTTACACTGGATTCAATACATAAAACGGAAGATGAATCCATCAGCCCTTTATCTGAATATATATCAGCACATCAAGAGATCAGCTGCAGGGGCGCCTGGATGGCTCAGTCGTTAAATGTCTGCCTTCGGCTCAGGTCATGATCCCAGAGTCCTGGGATCGAGACCCACATCAGGCTCCCTGCTCCACAGGAGGCCTGCTTCTCCCTCTCCCACTCCCCCTGCTTGTGTTCTTTCTCTCGCTGTGTGTCTCTCTGTCAAAATAAATAAAATCTTAAAAAAAAAAGAGAGATTAGCTGCAAGCAAACTGTGAGTCATAGACTGTGATGTCATCAGACCCTGAAGTCATCAGACCATGATGTCATTGGACAATGATATCATCAGAGCTTAGTCTGTTTTCCTAGCTCTCCTCTCTTCTCTCCTTCAGTTTCACCCTCTACCTGTGGTTTTCTTCATGGTACTGAAAATGGGAAGCAAAACTGAGGTCATCTTTTTAATATATTGCTTGTACAGAGAAACAAAATAGCAAGAATTTGAGTATATTGTAGGGATTAGACTCAGTTTCTGCTCCCAAGTGTTGTACTGAGAGAAAACAGTAAAACTGTGACAACAGTAACCTTTCCTTGGCTAGAGATTTCAGCTATTGTCCTGTGTTCTTGAATCAATAATTCCAGTCACAGAATCTTGACCCTTTCAAACTTTCTAGTAATTTGTAGTTACTTGAATTAAATTTTCTTTGAAAAATACTTATATAATTTCCTGTTTCCTGCAATAATTTCCAACTGAATCAATGATTAAGTAGTTAATTAGGGGACTATTAAATAAAAGTATTCTATTTAAATCATGGGGTTAAAACTTTCATAAAAGTAAAGGGAAGTAGAAATTCTGCTTCTGGTCTCACTGAGTGTCTACTTAATCAACCGTCCTGAGGATAACTATTACAAAATTTGGAAAAAAAAAACCCACAAAGGGCAACTACATGAAAGCACTAAAGATAGGATGACAGCAGGCAGATCTAGTGTGTAGTAAACACCTGGAAGAAGGTAAGTACAGAGCATAAGCTTCTCTTTGATATAGCTGTCAGTTTAAATAAAGGCCAGAGTCAGCATTGTTTGTAAAAAGGTTAAAACTCAAAAAGGAAACCAATAGGTTTTCTGGCACAAAGAACCAGGAGATAGAGTTTGGGGTAACCAGAATGTTGAGAGGTAAGGATAGAATCCTGGAAATGGGAGAGCCAGAGAGAGAGATTCATTCTACATATATGTTCTGTCCAAATGTCTGCTAATCCCCGAAGCACATCTGTGTGGTCAAGACTCAAAGCAACCCAGAATATGAAAGACTTAAACAGATATTTGAACTACCACCTAAGGGAACAAATTTTCAGTTTTAGTCCAAACAAGTTACTTGCCTACTAAAACTAAAAACACCAACAATTGTTAAATTATTTTAACAGAGTCTCTACAACATAATATTTACCAAGTCACACTTTAAATCCAAAATTATTTTACATAAACAGAACCAGAAAAATATGGCCATTCTCAGGAAAGAAGGCAGTCAATAGAGATCTGATGAGATGTAACTTGATGTTGAAATTAGTAGGCCAAGATTTTAAAACAGCTATGGTAACTGTGTCCAATGATACAAAGTAAAATGTACTTATAATGGGTGAACATATAACAAGTCTCAGAGGAGAAATAGAAACTGCAGAAAAAGAACCAAAAAAAAAAGAAAAAAAAAGAAAAAAATGATAGAATTGAAAATACATTATATGAAAACAAAAACAAAAACAAAACCACACAAAACTTCAATGGATGAGATTAGCATCAGAATGGAGGTAACAGAGGAAGGAAGCAGTGAATGTGAAGATAGAGTGAGAGAAATGATTTAGTGTGAATAAGACAGGAAAATTATGAAAACAGATGAACAGAACCTCAAGCACATGAGGAACCACACTGATCAGTTTGACACATGTGTAATTGGAGCTCTATACAGGAATGAAATAGAGAATAAGGCAGAAAAATTATTTGAAAAAAAGTGGCCAGAAATTTCACAAACGTTCTTCAAGACATGAATTTACAAATTCAAGAATCCCAACATATCTCAAGCAGGATAAATAAGAAGAAATCCATACCTCAGCACATCAGAGCCAAACTGAAAAATAAAAAAAATAAAATAAAAAGAACAATTTGTGAGAAATGTTGATGGTATTTTGATAGGGATTACACTGAATGTGTAGATTGCTCTGGGTAGCATAGATATTTTAACAATATTTGTTCTTTCAATCCATGAACATGGAATGTTTTTCCATTTCTTTCTGTCTTCCTCAATTTCTTTATGAGTGTTCTTTACTTTTCAGAGTACAGATCCTTTACCTCTTTTGTTAGGTTTATTCCTAGGTATCTTATGGTTTTTGGTACATTTGTAAATGGGATTGATTCCTTAATTTCTCTTTCTTCTGTCACATTGTTAATGTACAGAATGCAACTGATTTCTGTGCATTGATTTTATGTCTTGCCACGTTGCTGAATTCCTGTATGAGATCTCGCAATTTTGGGGTAGAGTCTTTTGGGTTTTCCACATAAAGTATCATGTCATCTATGAAGAGTGAGAGTTTGACTTCTTTGTCTATTTGGATGCCTTTTATTTCTTTTTGTTGTCTATTGCTGGAACGCTCTTACATTGTTGGTGGGAATAAGCTGGTGCAGCCACTCTGGAAAACAGTATGGAGGTTCCTCAAGATGTTAAAAATAGAGCTATCATATGATCCAGCAATTGCACTATTAGGTATTTACCCCAAAGATACAAATGTAGTGATCCAAAGGGGCACCTGCACCCCAATGTTTATAGCAGCAATGTCCACAATAGTCAAACTGTGGAGGGAGCCAGATGTCCATTGACAGATAACTGGATAAAGAAGATGTGGTATATATATACAATGGAATATTATGCAGCCATCAAAAAAGGATGTAGATGGAACTGAAGGGTATTATGCTGAGCAAAATAAGTCAATCAGAGAAAGACAATTATCATACGGTTTCACTCATATGTAGAATATAAGAAACAACATAGAGGATCATTGGGGAAGGGAGGGAAAAACTGAATGGGAAGAAATCAGAGAGGGAGACAAACCATGAGAGACTCTTAACCATAGGAAACAAACTGAGGGTTGCTGGAGAGGACGGGAGTAAGGAGATGGGGTAACTGGGTGACCAGCTTTCAGGAGGGCACATGATGTGATGAGCACTGGGCGTTATATTCAACTGATGAATTACTGAACTCTACATCTGAAACTAATGATGTACTGTACATTGGCTAATTGAATTTAAAAAAAATCTTGAAAGCAGACCAAAAAAAAAAAAAAAAAATTAGGACCAGAAAACAGTGGAACACAAACCTAAAAACGATAAAAGGAAATAAATTAATAAAACTACTAATTTGGAATTCTATTTCCACTGAAAATACTCTTTAGGATTGAAGGTAAAGTAAAGACATGTTTATCTAATAGGAAACTAAGAAAATTTGTCTCAATAGACTTGAACTACCTTAAATACTGGAGGGAGGTTTTCAAGCTAAAGAGAAATTATACCAGACAGAAAGTCAAGTAGTTGGGTGTCAGAAAATATATATTTTCGTTTTCCTTCCTAACTAGGGCTTTCCGAGTAAATAAACCTATAACCTAGCTTGAAGGACAAGGCTTGAAACCTAAAATATGCTAATTAGTGGTAGATTGACCTTCTGAGAAGTATGTGTTCCCTCTCAAAGGGGAGGAAACCTAAAACCTTGGAACCAGGTGTTTATCTTCCAAAGAATTGCAAATAACAAGGGAGCACATGTCCCTCTCCCTCCCTCAGGAGAGGAAGGTAACTATTTCACTCCTAGATAAGCTCCCAGATTCCTAATTTCAGGGTTATTCATCTACAGTACAGACCTCCATGTGTGTATGGTGACATCTGGCTCTCATCACACAACCCAGAAGGATTAGGTCAATAGGAACCTATTCAGTCATTGCTGTAAGTAACAATAATTTATCCATCCTCTGAAAACCTCATGTTTACTTCCAGGATAATATGAACAAATAAGAGATATTTAAAAAGCTATCATCAAGAAGAAATGAGCATTAAAATTATAAATATTTGAGTAAACATAAAAAATATTTTTTCTTCTTAATTTCTTTAGAATACTTATGAATAAAGCAAAAAAATGCTACATTTTCCTATGGGTTTTTATTCCTTTTTTTTTTTTTTTTTTTGAGAATGAGAAAGGGGGGGAGGGGCAGAGGGAGAGAATCTCAAGCAGACTCCATGCCCTGTGCAGAGCCTGACACAGCTCGATCTCATGGCCCTGAGATCATGACCTGAGCCGAAACCAAGAGATGGATGCTTAACTGACTGAGCCACCCAGGTGCCCCCTTTTTAATTCTTTTTTTTTTTTTTTTGATGGGGGTGGGGCAGAGGGCCTATGGATTTTTAATGCAGAGAGATGTAATGTACTTTAGCATAAAGGATAAGGTAGGATAAACGGATGTATGTAATTCCAAGGCTTCCACATTTCAAGTATAGTCACAACATTAACCCTAAGTAGATTGTAAAAATTATGTATGGAATTGTACTTCAGCTCTAAACCTTTCTGTAATTGTTCTCGTGATACTGGAACACTTCTCCCCTACCAGCTGACATGACAGTAAGCTTTGTCAATAGAAGATGCTGAGGGGACAGCAGAGCTAGAAGGGGACCCTGTCCTGGTTCTCCTTTGCTCTCCTCCAACTGGAGGCCATCAGTGCAAGGGACACCCAATGGCTGCACTGTTCCCACTGGCAATTCTCCCAGAAATTTCCATGTTGATACACTTCCCATGGATGCCTTCTTCAGTGCCTCAGAGGGTGACTCCCCAGCAAGTTCTGAGGTGTAGCTCCTTCCACAGATGGCTTCCCTGAGAAACCTAGAGGGAGGAATCCAGAGGGAATTGCACTGATTCCAAAGTTACCTCTAAAAAGACAGTTTGGAATTAGCATAAATGTGGACAAATAGATCCAAATAGGGTGTCCAAAAATAGATCCACATGTGTATAGGCAATTAATTTTCTACAAGGCTGCTGAGGAATTCAGTTCAATAATCTTTCCAATAATGATGCATTTGGGTGGAAAAAAGAATCTTGCTGTTTTCTCTCACCATATAAAAATAAACTGGAAATGAATCATTACCTTGCCTGGAAGAGCTGGTATTATAAAACTTCTAAAAAATCACATTGGATGAAATCTTAGTGAGCTTGGGTTTTGCAAACATTTCTTAAATATGACTCAAAATGTATGAGCTATACAATTCAAAATCAATAAGTTGGACTTTATTGAAATGAAAGAAAACTCTGTTCTTCAAAGACACTGGTAGAAAATTAAAAGTAAATCACAACATGGTGGAAATGTTTTGATAACATAGATATGACCCAAAAAAGTACTTAGAAAATACAAAGAACTCCTACAATCCAATAAGAGGACAAACAATCAAATCCAAAAACCGGAAAGGCAGTTACATTCCAATTGGGAAATGAATAACAGGTGTTGGAAATACTCAACTAAAGAAAATACAGAAATAGCCGATGGACACACAAAAAGATATTCAACATCTTTAGTCAGGAAGGACATTCCAGCTCAGCCACAGTCAGATCCCATTACGCATCTACATGATGGATGAATTTAAGACTGATAGGTTGTGCTGAGGATGACAAGCAACTGGTAACTCTCACACATTGCTGTGGAGAGTGTCAGATGGCAAACTGCTTTGCCTAATTGTCGGACAATCTCTTATAAAGTTAACATATATTTACTACATGACTTCTCAATTCCACACCTAGATATTTGCTTAACAGAATGAAAAACTCTATGCATTATGGAAATATGTGCACACAAATATTTGTACAGCTCTGTCCCTAAGAGCTGAAAACTGAGAAAGAACTACATGCCCATTATCGGGTGCCTGCATAGACACACTGCAGTGTTATTTATACAATGCAACAAAAAGAATGAACTCCAAAGTCACAGACGGCATGGATAAACTTCAAAAATATGCCTAACGGAAAAGGCCAAAAAACAAAAAAGTACATGCTATGTGATTCTATTCATATGAAATTCTAGTATTGTCAAATGCAGTGGTGATCTAGGGAACTGATTGGGAGGGGGCATGTGGGACAATTTCGGGGTGTTGGAAATGTTTTATATCAATTATGGTGGTAAGTACATGGGTATAAATATTTATCAAAACACAGTAGACCATACACTAAAAGTGGGTGTCTTTTATTATATATAAGCTATGTCTTGATATCTTTCGTTAAGAGATGAAACATAAATGAACCCAACACCGCATATAAAAGCTAATGCTGGAAAGCAGCTAGAAGCAAATGTGAGAGGAGGTTTCCTTCACCTTGATTTAGGAAAATACTTCTTAGACAAGACCCAAGAAGCATTAAACATAAAAGAATAAATTTATAAGTAAATTTAATCAAAATTAAAAAGCTCACCTCATTAAAAACACTATTGAGAAAACAGAGATGCAAGCTACAGACTTGGGGAGAATATTCACAATACATGTATCTTACAAACAACTTTAATCCAGTATTTATAAATAAGTCCTAGAATTCAACAATTAAAAAAGCAGTCTTATTAAAATAGGTAGAAGACTAGAACAATTTGCTAAAAAGGCATATGAATAACAATAAGAAAATTAAAAAAAAAGCATTCAACACAATTAGATATCAGGGTAATACAAAATAAAACTAAATGAGATGCTACTTACCCTACTAGAATGACTAATATATTTAGAAAACTGAAAACAAAAGCAAAACAAAACACCTGACCTTACCAAAAGTTGTAAAGAATATTAAGCAACCGGTGGGAGTTTCATGTGGCACATCAGCTTTAAAAAACAGTGGGCAACATCTTATAGAATTAAATATATATCTACCCAGACGTAAGAGAGAGGAATAAAAGCAAATGTCCACAAAAGACCTTTGCAAAATATGTTCATGGCAGGTTTATTCATAATAGCCAATAAGAAGCAACAACCCAAATGTCTATAAACAGATAAATGGGTAAGTATATTTTTGCATATTTATACAAGAGAAGCCTACACAGCTATGAAAGAACAGAATGCCATGAGATTTTTTTTTTTCAGCAACAAAAAAGAAGGAAATTCTGCCACATAGATGGAACGTGAGGACATTATGCTTAACAAAATAAGTCAGACAGAGAAAGATAAATACTGTATGACCTCACTTACATGTGGAGTCTCAGAAAGCTGAACTCATAGTCACAGAGAGTAGAATGGTAGTTGCCAGGGGAGGAGGGTGAGGAGGATGGGAGATGTTGGTCAAAGGGCACACACTTGTAGTTATAAGATGAGTAAGTTCTGGGGTCTAAGGTACAGCATGATGACCTTAGTTAACAACACCGTTGTGTTATATACTTGAAAGTGGCTGAGAGAGTAGATCTTAAATGTTCTCACCACACACACAGAGAAGGTAATTTGTGAGGAGATGGAGGTGTGAGCTGACCTGACTGCGGTGATCACTTCACAATACACACGTGCATCATGGTTACGTTACACACTGTTATCTTACACAATGCTATATGCCAGTATATCTCAATAAAGCCAGAAAAAAGGGAAATCAATAGTGTGCTGTCTCTAGGCAGGAAGCCAGTGGGAAAGTGACATGGAATAATATTTAGGGTGATAGAACTGTTTTATTTCGTGATTGCTGTGGTGGTTAAGTAGGTGAATGTATTTGCAAAAACTCATAAATAACTTACACTTAAAATACTTGAATTTTATTTATGTAAATTATTTCTCAATTTAAAAATAAGGGAAAAGTGAATGCAAAAGGGAAGTTAAAATCCCCATGGCCACATTTTTAAGAATCAAATCAACAAAATATACTCAAGAAACTCAAAATATGGTATTAAAAATTGTGAAAGAGAAAGCAGAGGAAAAGACTGATTTTTTTTCTGATAATCCTAGTATCATGAGAACAAGAAGAAAAAACAACTGTCAGTGGTAAGAACCTAAAAATCAATTGGCCAACTTGAGAACATCATCCAAAACAGGGAAAGCTTATGGTCTCCGTTAATGGTTGGATAATTTCTGGTGGCAGCACAAGAGGACCTCCTGCTACAAGGCTGGCGGTGTGAAGGTGGTCCAGGCTCCCCTCTGGGAGTGCAGGAAAACCAGTCTCACACAGATGAACTCAGACAAAGATCACACTCAGATCACCCACAAGGTTATTCCAAGGGACCATCCAGTGGAACAACACCCCCGTTGGAATTAGCCGTGTACCTGTACAGTGACAATCCAGATGCAGACTCTCCTCCACATAAAGGCTTCCTGCCCCGCTGGGGGCCTTGCTTGGTGGGGAGGCTTCAGCTGTCCACCTCTCCAGGTGTTTCATTAGCAACACAGACAGCTCGTCCTATGTAACAGTCTCTCCCACAGCGACCCACACCCAAACATTGACTGATGTGGGTTCCTAAAGTTCTGGCCATCTTGGTCCCTCTGAACAGTCATTGTTCTACAGAACTCACCCCCAGGGGGGCTGACGCTGCCTCCGAGATGGGAGTCCCTTCAGCAGGACCATCTTTTCTGCCCAGGATGGCCATCCCACAGGTGTGAATCCCATACATTTACTAATAAACATCCTACATGCCACACCCTCTCAGAGTGGGCTTCCTGGAGAGCTCACCTTGAAAGAGCCTGGAAGATTCATCCATGAAACAGATGGAAACCCCTACCCAATATTTCAGAATAAGCTGAAAGGAATTAAAGAAATAATAGAATGTGCAAAATACTAGCAAAGATCAGAATTTAAAAGAATTCAGTTATGAGTGATTAGAGGAAGGGAAGTCTTGGAAAGCAAAGGGATAGATCAGGAAGCAGCTAGAAATGAACAAAAAACATTTCATAAATGAAGTCTGAACTTGGGAGAGCATATGCCTGTATAAACATAATGGATAAGGCCATCAACAGGAAAAGCAGATATGAAAGCGGGAGAACTAGAGAAAGGCTGAAAATAATTCTGGAGAATGCATCCTCTAGATTTCTAACCTTACAAAGTTTGAAGCCAGCCAAGCACGAGACATGACATGAGAAGCCTCCAGAGCTGTTTCTGTTGTAGAAAGCAGAGAGAGTAATGAGATGTTAGTGATAGTCCAGGTTTTGAGCTATTTAGGTTCTCTCTGTGAAAGTTCATTGCTGTGCCAGTCATGTTTGTATGCTTTCCCGTTGCTGTTTTGCTTCCTTAAAGTGAACATGATATACGGTTCTTTCATGAATGCAATATGTTTTATATGAAGGTATTAACGATAATATTTTCTGTTCTCTGCATTTTTATATTTCCTCTGAAAATATTTTGCTCTTATGTCTTGACCTCCGTGTTCTTCTTCAAATGTCTGGCAAGCCTTGGGTGCTCAAATATATTGCAGACTGTGGCACTGGAAAACTTGCTAGAAGCTGTGTGTGGGTGTACCTAAGACTGGTGGGCTCCCTGTAGGAGGAGAGCCAGGCAGAGCAAAGTCACTCATTTTGCTGAGGTTACTGTGGCAGAAAGAGATCATCTTCTTTCCTAAGGGACTTGTTTAAGAGGGGCTGTCACCTTCTGGGAGCCGAGGTGGGGAGAAGCCGGCGACAGGCACGCTCACGCTCACAGTCACCCCTGCTTCAAGCACAGCTCCTGCTGCGCCACCTGCTCTGGAAAGGAAACCCCCAGGCTCATCCTGGCACGGAAGAAATAGAAAGCAACCCTATCAGACGAGAGTCTGCGATCTGGTCTCTGAGCTCTTTGTTATCAAGTTGTGATGAGATGGGTATGAAATGCAACGCAGTGAGCAACTGTTACAGAATGTGACATTACTGAGACATCCCATCAGTGCACGCACACCTTTTGTACAGAGAACAGTGCACACACACCTTTTGTACTGGACTTCTCTCAGATGTTCTTTTCCTTTCATTTCTCTAATACTTTATTTATTTTTTTTTTTAATTTAAATTTTAGGTGGTGCAATATTGGTTTCTGGAGTAGAACCCAGTGATTCATCACTTACATACAACACCCAGTGCTCGTCACAACGGGTACCCTCCTTAATGCCCATCACCCATCTAGCCCATCCCCCACCCACCTCCCCTCCATCAACCCTCAGTTTGTTCCCTGTCATTAGGAGTCTCTTATGGCTTGTTACCCTCTCTCCTTTTTCTCTTTACCCCCTTCCCACATGTTCATCTGTTTTCTTTCTTAAATTCCACATATGAGTGAGATCATATGGTATTTGTCTTTCTCTGACCGACTTATTTCACTTAGCATTTTTATTGTGTTTTACCAAAGTATTGTGATGAAACGGGCAAAGAAAAGAAATCTGTCTTTCTGCAGGTGATCTGAGCAGCACCGAGTGAGAAGCTATCCTCCTTCCTGAGACATTAACCAATCTTGCTCTTTTCCACAGTACTGGGGAGGTTTGAGAGTGAGGAGGATGTCCAGATGCAGTTCTGTGCTGGGACCCAGTTTGCTTTTGGTGGGTTTCCCACCTCGTGCAGGTTTCCTACCTTTCAGCTTTGTCCCTTCTGCTTAGAATCATTTTTTTTTTTTTGCCTCTATAACTTTTTTTTAATCGTTCCTGTGTATTATCCTCTCCTGTTTGCTTCTTGATGAGTGCTTTTGTGTTTATTATTTTAGTGGGTTTTGGAATAAAATATATGTGTGAAATCCCAAAAAGTTTATTTAGCATTTAAAAAATAGATTTCATAACAAAATTCATAAGTCAGTATTGCTAGAAATATAATTGTGAAGTATTTGAAATGAGCACAATGAAACCATGACAAAACATGTACACACAAAACAAATCATAATCTCTCATACTAAAATGACTTAATTAAAAAATTAAGATGATATCCATAATATGATACTATTTTAATCTAAATAAAATATTTCAAAGAGAAAAATTTGGAAAAAACTTAAAATGCAATAAATTCTAAAAATAGGACTTGTACCAGTCACATTTTGTCACTAACACACACACACAAAATATAAATAAATAATAGAAGTTATTTAAATATTAGCAAGGAAATATCTATTATAAATAAACAAATACTTGTTCCTAAAAAATATTTGGGCAATAAATGACAATTGCAAGCATGTTAGGAAGGAAATAAAAAAGAACAGAATGAATTAATGGAAATAGCCCATGCCGTGCTTACAGAGATATGTAGTGCTTTAAATGTCTTAATTATTTAACGACTAAGAATGAAAATAATATAAAAAGACTTAATCCAAAACCTAAAAAATGGGAAACAAAAATTTATTTTTGTTGAAAAGAGAAAAAGGAGAGAGGGTAACAAGCCATAAGAGACTCCTAATGACAGGGAACAAACTGAGGGTTGATGGAGGGGAGGTTAAGGTAATAATTTTTAAATATAAGAGCATTATTGACGATTATACTACTTTAATTTGAAAATCTAAATAAACTTAACAAGAGAGAATGCAGTTACATTTCACCTGGAAATGGAGTCATATGTGAAATATGAACTTCACTTTCATTCATTATGCTTCAAAGAAAATATTGATATGCTCCAGCATGTCCAGAGGGCCGTACACAAGAAGACAGAGTGTCTGAAATTCAGGTCATACAGGTAATAGGAAAAGTCCCAATTGTCATAACCACCTCAAACATCTGTGAGCCAAGATTGGAGTCAGTGTATGATATGAGAGACAGAGAGTGTGAAAATCATAGAAAGGTGAGTATCTGCTGCAACAAAGGGAAAGCAACAGGTCAGCGAAGGATGGGTTCCCTGGGAGGTACTAAGGAAGGACCTTCTGGACAGGGGACATGTGGGACAAGATGGCCACCAGAGTCCTTCTCTCTCGAAGTACAGTCTGATGACAACTTTGAAACTGGGTAGCTCCCTCTCCTTACTGGATTCAGTGTGGAATGCCATGGAGACCTCTCCTCCAGCCTTCTTCCGGGGACTGGATGGTGGATTATTTTTTCCACTCATTATGTAGCATATCTTCTACATGTACGTATGTATGTAACAAGCAGTTCAAAGGGGTAGTCAGAAAAGGCACCCAGAAATATCATTTTCAGAGAACTGGAAGAAATAAAATGTCCTTGCAAAGATGCTCAAAGCCTTAATTAATATGAGCTTACACTGTGCAGTTGTACATTTTACATGTGCTTTCTTTCATCTGATCCATTAGATACAAACAAAAACCCTGTGAATTAGAAAAGAAAAATTATACTATCTTTATTTTCCATATTTTAAAATTCAGATTCAGAGAACAATTGTGACTTTCTTAAAGTCATGACTTAACCAGTGTTGGGTTGAAACCTTCTAATTTCTAGTGCAGTAAATGATTTCCCCATCATGTCACGCCCTCACATCTAAGCCACCTTCAGACTCGAGCACCTCCTTTTAAGCTGGACATAACCTTAAACAAAGAGTACCATCAGGGCTTTGGGGCAAACAAGCCAAAGATAGAGCAAGAGATAAAGGTTTTTAAGAGCCTTTTGAGAACTATAAATCATAAGGAGATAAGGAGGAGGAGGAGAGCAAACCTTTGTGACAGACACTGTGCTATCTCCTTTAATCTTTACAACAGCCTTGAGAGGAACATATTATCATGCCTGCTTTAATAAGAGAATATTTAGACCCTGCAACATCAAACAACTTGTCTAAGGCCACACATTTATACAGACAGATATTACCAGAAACTGTTATGAGTTGAACACGTAGTGACACATTTGGCCCAAATATGTGTGTACTGTTGAAAATGTTTTAACTATAAACTCTTAAGAGAAACCCCAGTCTTCCCAATCATTTTCCGAATGGCCAGCTGTACATCTTTGTTCCTAAGGCTGTATACCATTGGGTTCAACAGGGGGGTGATGATAGTGTAGGTCACTGTCACCAGCCTGTCTTTGCCTGATGAGTATTTGGCTGAGGGCCGAAGGTAGACAGAGGAAGCACAGCCATAGTGGACAATGACCACAATAAGATGGGAGGCACAAGTGGAGAAGGCTTTTCGCTTGCCCTCAGCAGATGGGATCTTCAGGATGGTATGGACAATGAAGCCATATGAGATACAGATGAATATCAAGGGCACAACAAGCACCAGGACGCCACAGATGAAGATGACCAGCTCATTGACGTAGGTTTCAGCACAGGCAAGTCGGATAACTGGTGAGATGTCACAAAAGTAGTGGTTGACCTTGTTGGAGCCACAGAAAGGGAGGCTGAAGACCAAAGTTGTTCCCACCAGAGATATTAGGAAGCCACTAACAATACAACTTGCTGCCAGCTGTCCACACACCCTCCAGTTCATGAGAACGGGGTAGCGCAAGGGCTGGCAGATGGCGGTGTAGCGGTCATAACCCATAACTCCCAGAAGCAGGCAATTGGTGACAGCAAAGCCGAGGAAGAAGAACATCTGGGTGGCACAGCCCATGAAGGAGAGTGTCCTGAGGACAGAGAGCAGGTTGATAAGCATCTTGGGCAGGATAACAATTGTGTAGAAGACTTCAGAGGTCGAAAGGACACAAAGAAAGAAGTACATGGGTGTGTGGAGGCTGCGGTCCAGGTGGATGACGGAGATGATGGTGAAGTTTCCACTCAGGATGATCAAATAGAGGCAGAGAAAGAACACAAAGAGGACAGGCTGCAATTCACCAAAGCTGGAGAAACCCAGAAGGAGGAACTCAGTGACCTGGGAAGAATTGGCCATGGAGAGTGGACGCCACAGAACAAAGCCAGTGTGATCAGGTCCAGAGACCTCTGGGACGGAGGAATAGAGAGACTTACCCTTCATAACGTAGACAGCACCAGTCTCGTGTGAATGAGAAACAACTGGAAAGAAAGAGAAAAAAGGGATTATAAATTAACCAAAAATTATCCTAAATTAATATGTATCCACAGTGCTGTTTCTCTGCCAATGATTTTAGCAGTGAATCTGGGGTAAGTGTTCACACGAAGGCATAATATTTGCTCAAATAAAGCCTGTCCTTTCACCCCCCACTCCACTCTTGCAGACTTATGTACTCTCCACTTAATTATTTGATGATCTAGTATTCAAAAGAAACTTTATGTTAATTATGATTTTCCGTGGTCATAGCTTTATCCACATTGCTAATATGTATATTCCATAAGCAATAGCACCAATGTCTGAGGATCCACCTCTCACCTGCTTTTAATACATTCATCATCTAGGGAAACACCCTTGATCTGTCTTTGTGTTGCTGACCTCTGAAGAATACAGCTCCTTTTCATTATTAACCATTTACCCCATTTCCATGCAGTCATTCATTAAAGGTTAATTTGGTTTAGACCTACTGCTTCTGTCTTAGAACTAGTTTTATGATTCCTCTCCACACCCTTGAAGGACAGTAAGCCTGATTTCCCTTGCAGAAAAACCATGGCTGGAAGAATTTAGTTTGATTCAGTGTTTGCTGGTTGCCCATTGAGTTGCACGGCTTATCCCTGATATACCTGACCTGAAGACTCGTTAGACCATCTTTCCCAGGATCTGTCTGTGAATTCCTGGGTAAGAAGGCTCAGATACTTTCCCTAATGCTTCTGATAAGTTATTGTTCCTAGTGCTAGATTATATATATTTTAAATCAAAACATTCTTGTCCTTTCCCACCTCTTGCCCAGATCTGTTTCTTCACAAGGATTCTGTGTCTCAGTAAAATGTTTCAAAATCCTCCTCATCATGTAAGCTGTGAATTTCTGAGACATATTTAAATACATGATTTTTCTCATCCTCCAACTGCAATCTATTTTTGTTCTGCAATACTTCTAGGATCATTTCTTCTTTTCTGTAAGAAATTAGCTCTTGTCTGGACTACTCCAAGAGCATGATAGACAGACCCCCTGGTTTATATCTCATTCTACTCTAAACCATCCTCCACTGTGACCTCAGAGTTGTCTTCTTACAAGACAAATCCTAATCCTATTAACAGAACTAAATAACACTTAATTATCTACAAAGCTAAAGCAATCATTCTGTGTCTCATATTTTTCCCCAATATAACTTTCCACACATAACTGCCACTGTATATTCCTTCACATATGCTTTAGTGTTGAAAAACTTTGAACAACCATGTCATTTTTTATCCTACCTTCTAAATCTGGAAATCATCCATACTTTATGTTTGTGGTTGTTGTTGTTTTTTCTTCTTTTAATGTGACTTCTTTAAATTCTCAGTTAAAGTAACATTGACACATTGACTCCTCCCTACAACTTCCTAATTGGGCTTTATTGTCACTTTCTCTTGGTTTTGTTAGCAATTGTTGGAATCTGTTGTCACTAGTATTATGCGGATGTCTTTGACTTCACAACGTGTCAATTACCAGACATACAGTAGTGTCTAGTATGCACCAGGTGCTTGAAGGCTTCCTGAAGAAAAAATAGATGACCCATATCCCAGGGCTTCTTCTAAATTATTTCAGAATACCCAAGAGGTATGATTCCAGGGGTTTTCCAAACTTGTTCCCTTAGTATTTATTTGACATACAATATTAACCTTCTGCTTTAACATTTTGGGATAAAAAAAAAATCTCTCCAGTGTCATTCTCTAAATGCAGAGACAAAAGAATCATTAAAAATTGCTGCTTTTCCAATGATCATGTGGTTTCCTCCATTATCTCAACTAGCTAAACTTTTAAATTTTAATTTAGATAGCACTTTGTTAGTATTATTTTTTTTAAGATTTTATTTATTTATTTGACAGAGAGAGACACAGTGAGAGAGGGAACACAAGCAGGGGGCGTGAGAGAGGGAGAAGCAGGCTTCCCGCAGAGGAGGGAGCCGATGCAGGGCTCGATCCCAGGACCCTGGGATCATGAGCTGAGCTGAAGGCAGACGCTTAACGACTGAACCACCCAGGTGCCCCTAAATAGCATTTTGTTAGTCTTAAAGACCTTTGCAAATAACAAAACTTCTATCATTGTTTGCTCTTTTGCTTAGACAAAGGTATAGCAAAATTTTTAAATGGGACTAAAACCAGGAGCTTTCACTCCTATTTTGGTATATTTGAATTGCCCATCTCTAAACTTTATAAGTAAGGAATACACACCATGCTTTTGACTGGAACAGTCTCCACTGATGCTCTTCCTGAGATGTCACCTCCAGCTTTCCAATGTCCTGGTCTACATCCTTTGAGTTTGTTCTTTTATAGGACCATCCCAAGAAAAAGCAGTGACCTGTTATCCAGGGAGGGTTGGGGTTTGTTTGGAAAGGAAAGAAAGGCCATGTTACTGGCTGACCATTCTGTGACCCTCCCGCACAGTACTCACAAGACATCATCTACTTTTTCAGAGTCATCCTTGGAACCTATGAAGCAACTGAAATTTGAAAATGAATTCCCTATTAACAAAAAACAGAAAGCTTTGGCTCTCTTTAACCTGGTTGAGGATGCTACATAAAATATTTGGTGAATAGAAGATCTTGGAAGGGAAGATGCTACAGATTCAGAGAAAAGCTTTGGGAAAATAAGGAGGGGGAATAAATGAAAAGGAAAATTGGGTAATTCAATTGTCTTCTTTTTTTTTTTATTCAGTTGTCTTCTTAACAAAAAGAAAAGGTGAATTAACTTTTCATGACCTGGCTCAATGACTTCATCAGTGTAAGTGAAGCCAGTTCCTTAAGCTGGTTTAAAAAGACAGCTAATTCTTCACCCCCAATTACCTTTACAGCCTCCTCCTCTAAATTGCCATCACACGGGAATTAACTGAAATACAGTTTTCTATATATGTTTTGCCTTTTAAGATTTTATGCTTAGAGAATGCATGTGTGAGAGACAGAGACACACACAAAGAGAGAGAGAGACAGAGAGAGAGAGGGAGAAAAAGATAGGGAGGGAGAAAGGGGGAGGCAGAGAAAGAGAGACAGAGAGAGGGGGAGGGAGAGGGAGAAGGAGAGAAGGAGAAGGGATTCTCAGTCTCTAATATTCTCTTCCCTTTATCTGGGGCCCACCCATTGGTCACATTCTTTTTTTAAAGACACCAGTTACTGAACTTCCCCTAATCTGTACAGGAAGATTTTGCAGTTTCTACTATATTTAACATTTAGTATATTTCAAGATTGTTTCCTGTGTCTTTATCAAAATACTTAGCCTGTTATGTCCAAATTATGGTTTCCTGATTGTCTCTCCAGTAGACTTGAAAACCTCAGGAATAAAGACCATACCTTATTCCCTATGTATCCTCAAAACTTAACTCAATATTTAAATTAATGATATATAAGTGCTTGATGAATAAATACATTCAATAGTCCATTAATGAATTAATAATGATCCTAATTAGTTCTTTTTACAGCAGCTGGGTTCCCTGTGCACCACCGTGTGCTCCTAAGTGAGAACACTCACTGCTTATGTTCTCTGTCATTCCATGTTCTCTATAAATTTCATTTTCTTCCTTTCTGTTTTATTTTTATTTATTAATTTAAAAGGGGGGAGGGGCAGAGGGATAGAGTGAGAGAGAATCTTAAGCAGACTCCCTGCTCGGTGTGGAGCCTGACACAGGATTCAATCCCACAACCTTGAGATCATGACCTGAGCCAAAATCAAGAGTCAGATGCTTAACTGACTGAGCCACCCAGGTGCCCCTCACTTTCTTTCTTTCTAAATCTAATGCCGTACCCCTCCTATGAAACAATCAAACTGATTCTGAGCCTCTGCCTTCTTGTTGACCTCCATCTCTGCCCCCACAGTTTCCACTATCCAGTTGTCCTTTCTGACATTTAGTCACAGTTCCCACTACTGATCACGGGGGCAAAGTAAGTCATTGGCTCATGAGAAAACTCAACAATTTAAATTCTGACATACAAAAAATGACTGATTGTCACTATTCTTCTCAATAAGGAAACCCAAGTCCCTAAATAAAAATAAAAATTTTACAATCCTTCAAATCAGAGTGCTAGTGCCTGGTGACATGCGGGCCTCTTCATTCTCAGACACTTCTTCGAAACTTCTGTGAAATTTTTCTAGGTGAAATTTGCCAAAATTGTCTTCCCTGTCATAATGTACCAGAGTTCTTCTTTCATTTTCCATCAACTGTCTGAACCAATATAAGGAAACTGTCTACATGACTCCACAGAAAATATCACCTGTGCCTCTTCTCCATGAGCAGTTTAGCTAATGCCTCAGTAAGCATCACCAGGGGTGTTTGTCCTTTCTGCTTTGGCATGGCCTCAATGTCTTTTTGGTAATTGAGATCCCCTCCTCCATAGGGAGTTAATTACCACATGGTGCCCAATGCTTGTCCATAATTTCCCCAATTAGCAAGTAGAACTATGGTAATACACTAAGAGAATTTGTTGGTCAAAGAGAAGGTCTTTTCTTTTCTTTTTTATTATGTTATGTTAATCACCATACATTACATCATTAGTTTTTGATGTAGTGTTCCATGATTCATTGTTTGCGTATAACACCCAGTGCTCCATGCAGAACGTGCCCTCTTTAATACCCATCACCAGACTAACCCATCCTCCCACCCCCTCCCCTCTAGAACCCTCAGTTTGTTTTTCAGAGTCCATCATCTCTCATGGTTCATCTCCCCCTCCGATTCCCCCCCTTCATTCTTCCCCTCCTGCTACCTTCTTCTTTTTTTTAAAAACATGTAATGTATTATTTGTTTCAGAGGTACAGATCTGTGATTCAACAGTCTTGCACAATTCACAGTGCTCACCATAGCACATACCCTCCCCAATGTCTATCATCCAGCCACCCCAACCCTCCCACCCCACCCCCCACTCCAGCAACCTTCAGTTTGTTTTCTAACATTAAGAATTCCTCATATCAGTGAGGTCATATGATACATGTCTTTCTCTGATTGACTTATTTTGCTCAGCATAATACCCTCCAGTTCCATCCACGTTGTTGCAAATGGCAAGATCTCATTCCTTTTGATGGCTGCATAATATTCCATTGTATATATATACCACCTCTTCTTTATCCATTCGTCTGTCAGTGGACATCTTGGCTCTTTCCACAGTTTGGCTATTGTGGACATTGCTGCTATAAACATCGGGGTGCACGTACCCCTTCGGATCCCTACATTTGTATCTTTGGGGTAAATACCCAGTAGTGCAATTGCTGGGTCATATGATAGCTCTATTTTCAACTTTTTGAGGAACGTCCATCCTGTTTTCCAGAGTGGCTGCACCAGCTTTCATTCCCACCAACAGTGTAGGAGGGTTCCCCTTTCTCTGCATCCCTGCCAACATCTGTCGTTTCCTGACTTGGTAATTTTAGCCATTCTGACTGGTGTGAGGTGGTATCTCATTGAGGTTTTGATTTGGATTTCCCTGATGCTGAGCGATGTTGAGCACTTTTTCATGTGTCTATTGGCCATTTGGATGTCTTCTTTGGAAAAATGTCTGTTCATGTCTTCTGCCCATTTCTTGATTGGATCATTTGTTCTTTGTGTGTTGAGTTTGATACGTTCTTTATAGATCTTGGATACTAGCCCTTTATCTGATATGTCATTGGCAAATATCTTCTCCATTCTGTCAGTTGTCTTTTGGTTTTGTTGACTGTTTCTTTTGCTGTGTAAAAGCTTTTTATCTTGATGAAGTCCCAATAGTTCATTTTTGCCCTTGCTTCCCTTGCCTTTGGCTATGTTTCTGGGAAGAAGTTGCTGCGGCTGAGGTTGAAAAGGTTGCTGCCTGTGTTCTCCTTTGGGACTTTGATGGACTCCTGACTCACATTGAGGTCTTTCAACCATTTTGAGTCTACTTTTGTGTGTGGTGTAAGGAAATGGTCCAGTTTCATTCTTCTGCATGTGGCTGTCCAATTTTCCCAACACCATTTGTTGAAGAGACTGTCTTTTTTCCATTGGACATTCTTCCCTGCTTTGTCGAAGATTAGTTGACCCATAGAGTTGAGGGTCCATTTCTGGGCTCTCTGTTCTGTTCCATTGATCTATGTGTTTGTTTTTGTGCCAGTACCATACTATCTTGATGATGACAGCTTTGTAATAGAGCTGGAAGTCCGGAATTTTGATGCCACCAGCTTTGCTTTTCTTTTTCAACATTCCTCTGGCTATTCGAGGTCTTTTCTGGTTCCATACAAATTTTAGGATTATTTGTTCCATTTCTTTGAAAAAAGTGGATGGTATTTTGATGGGGATTGCATTGAACGTGTAGATTGCTCTAGGTAGCATTGACATCTTCCCAATATTTGTTCTTCCAATCCATGAACATGGAATGTTTTTCCATTTCTTTGTGTCTTCCTCAATTTCTTTCATGAGTATTTTATAGTTTTCTGAGTACAGATTCTTTGCCTCTTTGGTTAGATTTATTCCTAGGTATCTTATGGTTTTGGGTGGCAGAAGGCCTTTTCTAATACACCATGGGGATTAGTTGGTTTCCTCTTTAAAATTCTCTGGGGACTCATAGAAAGCTGAAAGTTTTCTGGGCACCATTTGTTAAAACAAACATCAATGGAAGGGCCTCCTTTGAGTTTCCTTACCTAATGAATCTAAATTTTCATTCTCAGGTTGGAAGAAAATGTACGTCTTGCATTCTCATTTCTGACATCTCTAAGAGGGGAAGAAAGGTTCAAACAAAGGACAGAATATTAGAATGGGAGAGGCAGCATATGTGTTTCAGACTCATGGGAAACAAACTTGTTCTTAGAATATAATGTGAGCATGATTAGGACGGAACTAGCTCCCCCCCACCCCGGGGTTACAGCAGAGGCCACAGGCAGTCAGCAGGAGGCTGGCTGTGCCCCCCCACCCTTTGTTCAATAAACAAATAAACAAGGTAAATTTGGGTTATGGGGAAAAATGTGGGGGTAGGGTTTTGCCGAGATGTCTCCTTTGGTAAAACGTCCTCCTATTTCCAGATTGCATATTTACTCCCTCTCCCAGTAAGTCCAGACACTTGGGCTGGAAATAGGGCAAATGTTAGGCAGTGATGGAAATGATGCAGAAAGACTAAAAATATAGAGATGGGAAATCATGCCCAGCACTCACAAACCAAACAAGCAAGGGACGAATCTTGATATTTGACAGTTTAACATTCAGACCAGGAGTATTCAATGAACAACAAAAGACAGTAGCAAAAAATAAAAAAAAACACTTTTAATGCTAACAACTACAATTCACAATGAAATTATAATAGATATGAATTTGTGTCCCCCCAAAAACACAGGTGCAACCTTCGTAAGAAAGAAACTATAAAATGTTTACAAGGAGATACACTAGTAATGGGTAGCTTCCATAACCACTCTGCTCAAACAGATCAGAAGGAGAAATATCTCTAAGAATTTAGAAGACCTAAGCAACAAAATAGTGAACTATATCTGATCGGTATTTATTCAAATTTGCATTATAATGAAAGAGTACACATGTTCTTTTCAAGGCACATGAAGAATGAATATTGGCTGTGTATTATGTCACAATAAAAACTTGAACCAAGGTCACAAAATGGTAAGAATACAAACAATATTCCCAATTTCCAGCATAAGAAACTATCCAATGAATAACAAAGAAAAAAGGCTTTTCACCTGGGATTTTTAAAATCTATGAAATAATTGTTGGGTCAAAAGGGAAATACAAAGGAAAATGAAAGAAGTTCCAGGAAATAATATCAATTACACTTCATGTAGCAGATTATGTGGGTTAAGTTTAAAGTGGAGATGAGAGGAAATCTCACAGCTTAATTATATAGACATATATAATTAACACATACGTATATACATATGACATAAAAAATGAAAGTACGTAGAAAGCATCAGTAAGTTAAATAGAACAACAAATTAAAGGAAAATTCAAAGGAAAAATTATACAAATAAAATACAAATAAATACAAATAATACAAATAATAATAGTTGAATAATACAAATAAAATTAAAAACAATGATATGGGGAAAAAACACTAGAATGCATCTGTTCATTCACACGTATGTTAAGTTCTCTGACAACAGACAAAACAAACTACCACTATATGAACCAAAAAAAAAAAAGTAAACACAATTATACTTAGTATAAAATGACACAGAAAATAATAATTTCTAAGACATTTTCAAATGTCAGAATATTTCATACAAATTTTACAAAGAATTTTGAAAGTCTAGATGAAATGAATAATTTTGTAGAAGACTAAATTCCATATATGATCCACTAAAAATAAAAGTGGCTTAGAAGTCACTTTTCTTAGATGAAATAGAGGATATTACCACAGGGCCATGCCTCAGAAGACACTGTGCCTGTATTATTTCACAGAATTTCAATAAATCTTCAAACATAAGATGATCTCAACTCAATATACAATAGCAACGCAATGAATACTTCTTCAAGATATAGAGAAAAACCCATTTGAATCTTCAACTCACATAATGTTAAAAAATCTTGTGGATATGTCAATACAATGCAAAAAATTTAAAAACTTGGAAAAAATATATCACTGAATGAAAAAATTGGAAACTAAGCTTAAAGATAATGACAAATTCTCAGAGTAGTAATAACTAACAATTTGACTGTATAAAGTGAAATATTTACTTGCAACAAAAACACAAGTAAAGATATTAAAAAAGAAACAATTGGAAAATTTCTCAAAAACTATCAAAATGTTGGGGCGCCTGGGTGCTGAGTCGGTTGAGTGTCTGACTCTTGGTTTCGGATTAGGTAATGATCTCAGGGTTGTGGAATCAAGCCCCACATCAGACTCCAGGCTCAGGATGGAGTCTGCTTGTCCCTCTCCCTCTGCTTCTTCTCTCTCTCTCTCTCTCTCTCTCAAATAAATAAATTAAATCGTAAAAAATTACTGAAATCTTAATAAAAACTTATGACAAGCTGAAAGATAAAATAACTAAACTCTAAAGTAGGAAATGGATATAGGCATAGAACTGATAAAATAAAAGCACATAAAAGGCATACAATTCACTAAATAGTTATAATTTAATTTTAGTGAATTAATTTAATTAAAGGGATATGAAGTCTGGCCCATTACTCTTCGAAGGGCTGACTTGAATTCCTTATTCCTCAGACTGTAAATCATTGGATTGAACAGTGGCGTGAGGATGGTGTAGGACACAGATATGAGGGTGTCCTGACTTGAAGAGTAGCTGGACTTGGGCCTTAAGTAGATGAAAGAGGCACAACCATAATGAACAGTTACCACAATGAGATGGGAGGCACAGGTGGAGAATGCCTTGTACCTGCCGGTGGAGGATGGGATCTTCAAAATGGCAGAAATGATGCGGATGTAGGAGACCAGGATAAGTAGCAGGGGAATGACCAAGACAAACACACCAATCATGAATATGACCAACTGACTGAGGCGCGAGTGATGGGATGCCACCTTGAGGACAGGGGCGATGTCACAGAAGTAGTGATGGAGCTGGCTGGAGGAGCGGAAGGGCAGGTGAAATACCATGGAGGTGATAATCTGTGCAATAGTAAAGCCACAGGCACAGGCAGCAGCCACTAGTCCCATACACACCTGATGTCCCATGAGCTCCGTGTAGCGCAGAGGGTTACAGATGGCCACGTAGCGGTCATAACCCATGGCTGCCAGCAGGAAGGAGTGAGAGCAGCCAAGGAAGAGGAAGGTGAACATCTGGATGGCACATCCCAGGAAGGAGATGGTCTTCTTCTGGGCCAGCAGGTCCACCAACATCTTGGGTACAATAACGAAGGTGTAGCAGGTCTCAGAGCAGGAGAGGACAGCAAGGAAGAAGTACATGGGGGTGTGAAGGGCTCTGTCCAGCATGATGGTGGAAATGATGATGGCATTGGTGCCCAGAGTGAACAGGTAGAGGGGCAGGAAGGCTATGAAGAGCAGTCGCTGCAGCCCGGCCAGAGAAGAGAAGCCAAGGAAGATGAACTCCCTCACCAGGGTCTCATTGTCCTGCTCCATGCAGAGCACCCCCACAGAGGAGAGTCAGGGACAGAGACAGAGACAGAGACCAGGTTCCAGGAAGGAGAGTAGAAATTATGGGAAAATCAGCACAAAGTCTGTAGGCAGTCAAGTCCTTCATTCCCCCCTCAGAAAGGTCTGCTAAGAAAAGAATTAAGGCTAAATATACAACAGAGGAACTGAGCCAATTAGGAGGCTTTCTCTAAGACTAAGACTATGGTATCTTTTTAGCCAAGGATTAAGGATCTGTCTCATTGGTTTTACCTGTATCTTACCTAAGGATTGCTGTGTGTGTCTTTTTACTAGCATCCCAAGGAAACTAGCTTTCCAAAAGTGAAAAAATATGTTTAATTTTAGCCATCTGAACTTGGTCAGAATGTACAATGAAGGAATGAGTTGTGTTTGAACACAACATGTGAACCTCAGTTTGTCCAACCAAAAAATGGAAAGGGAGAGGAAGAATTCCCTAGCAAATGTGTAAGGAGAATTGTGTTTGTTGATGACTTCTTATATGCTAAGATCTGTGGTAAGAACATCATATACTCATGTCAATTATTCATTGCAACAATCTTATGGCAGTAACCAAAACAACAAGAAAAAAAAAAACCTTTGGTGTTATTTCTGACAGACTGACTAACAGAGTAATTAGGGACATTCCTGGAGGCTCCACACTGGGAGCCTTGCCAAGAGTGGAACAGAAGACAGCATTGGTTTAAAGAAGAATGTCCCCTATTCCAGGAAGAGAAGAGTCACCAGGGTGGTAAAAAGAGATTCATTACTTTTGTGGCATTTGCAGTTCACCTCCGTTTTCCCATTTTCTGTGCCTCAGAGAAACTCAGAGAACAGAGTTTTCCAGAAATGGCTCAGAGCTTGTCATAGAGCATGAAAAAGAATGGGATAATTTGTCATTTTCCAGATACCAGTGCCATGCCATAAATCAGACTTCATGTCTTTTATATATTGTTATGTCAACAAGATTATTATATCCACAATATAAGATATGTTTTGAATATTCTGCTACTAAACACAGTCTGCAAGCTGCTAGAAAGGATCATTTCTAAAGTTATTTTTAGGACTAATATCAGATAATTTTTTCATGGGTGTATTTCCCAATTGTCCAAGACTAGGAAGTAAAGAAAGTGTTCTCTGTAAGCAAAATCACCTGGCCTTTATTTATCAGTTGCATCCAGTTTCTATTTACACATTTTTCAGTATATTTATATACAGATACATCAATTTCTGTTGAGGACTCATTTGCATCTGCTACCAGAATTTGAGTTTTTGGGTTCTTCTAGACAATAGTAAATGCTAGATTTCTGATTCTAAGGTAAATGATGATAAACTTCTGAAACTCATTGTATCTATCATTAGAATTTGGAGACAATAAATTTTCATCTTTTCTTACTGGCTAGAGACTGGTCCTAAACTTAAATAGGTATAATTATTCATTTATTTGAAGTTAATATGAGGTACTCACATTGGCTCATATTAAAGCTCTTTAACAAATAATAGGGATTTTTCATGGCATAACTATCTAGTTCTGTTAAATATAAAGTATATATTTACCATGTCTATACCCATTATGTATGTGTATAATAGCTGTGTATTTTCTATATTTAGAAAAACAAATCAATGAGAGAGTGTGCATACATAACACGCTCACCAGGACAAATGGATTTCTGTATTTCAAGACTCTGAGGTAAATCTAAATTTATACTCATTGCTTGTCCTTGCCTTAGAACTTTCCCAAAATTTTTCTGGATCTCCATTCACCTAATGCACATCCAATTCCCACCATACCCTAACTCCACTGAGTATAACATATGGAGTAGACCACAGAGTCTGGAATTCTCTCGATTCTGAAGGACATGTATCTACCCAAATCCAAAATAATTGTCTGATTTATTTGTCACTCAGACCCATGGAACAGCTGATTTCAGTTAAGTGGACTCTTTTTTCCACATACTATTAATATAACCCCACTATCTAAACGGATTGTGTTACGGGTATATTTACCCCTTTTGTGGTATATGGGAACTCAGAAGCACAGTCCATCTGAGGAAATGGCCCTCATCTGCTCAAGAAAACATCAGAGACCACTACAGTATGTTAAATCTGTACTGTGCATAGAAAGATATAAGAGCAGAAAAATTAAAAAGATCTTCCAGCCAAATACCCACAAGCTATAAAATTAAGGTAAAAGGTCCCTCCATTTGACCTGAGAAGATCTCTAGGTTAAGTCGCTTTGTGTAACTTTGAGCAAGACACTTCATTTAAGACACACATAAACTAAGGATGTTCCATCTCCTTACTTTAAAATTAAAGGGGCTAGGGTAAGCAATAAGTGTAATAAACTGTCCAGATGCATGGAAAAGTACTTAGGCAGAAGCTCCTTGAGCACTATCTTGCAGAAGGAGTTTTGACTTAGAGCGAGAGTGGAGTACTGACCCCAAGAGTCTTTTCAACTCAGGGAGTCCAAGATGCTCTAAATGATGAACCCTGATGTGCCCTTATATTCTAGAACCTATGGATGGCATTCAGGTTACAATTCTAGGAGATGACACTTGCATACCTTATTTTTCTGACTCCTTAGATACACCATTGGGATATTATGTAATCAGGATTTAAGTAGTAACTCAAAATAGGAGGGTCCTGTGTTCCTCCAAAAGGGGGCAAATCTACACATCTTTCAGATGCAACATTTTTGAGATAACCAGATATTTATCTCAGGGAAAGCATCAATTAACAATCTGAGCGAAGTTACGTAGGCAGCATCAGAAAATAAAGAAGTAAAATTTTTATCTTCTTAGATACACATGAAAAACCTGAACTTGCTCTGTTAAAATGGAGTCTGAGTATCGGATTTCAATTATAGCTAAAAAGAGACATCATGAGTACATGTCAAAGAGAGAAGTGGAGATTCAGGATCTGTTACTTTTAATCCATGAGTCAACCAGTCAGAAAGAAAAGAAAATCTAACTGGGAGCCAAACTGACCCAGTCTGAACATTGTGAAAATTCATAGAACTCTATGGACCACACCTCATCACTCTTAGGACCTTAAGTTAAAAGTAGCCCCTGATTCTCCTTCTTAACCCTGCCACTTACTGAAACTGCCATCACTGATCTCCTTGAGGAGCTTGATGTTCACAAGCCCTACCCATCAATCAGGCTCACACCCCACAAAGCCCCAGACTACATCAATATTCCTGCTATTCAGTAAGTACCTACATTGCTCTCCTCCTTTCAATTCAGACAGAAGGAGCTATTCAGTATCTGGGACCACGTGACAAGTAGATTCTAAGCCAGAGTTCAGAAACTGAAGAAATGACACCTGAAGAGAGTGAATCTGCCCTGAAGTAGAAGCTCTCATCTGCATCGATAGAGGAAGCCTCTGCCACTCATCAGGACCCGGGGCCCCTCCAGCCAAACTCACTGCCTGGTGAAGTTCTGATGACCAGCATGCAGTGTGGTTATTAGAAGCATGTACTGTGATCGTTGGACTCCTGAGGCTAGATCTACTACTGGAGATGTTGTCTTGGGGTTAATTAGAAATCAAGTCTATTTTGGAGAATTAATGTCACCAGGTTCTCAAAGGTAGCCTTTTCTGAGGAATCTGGGGAGAAGGAGCCAGGAGCATAATTAGCTCCAGTCTGTATTGGAAATTGAGTCCGTGCATAGTGGATTCTGTAGGAGAAATCACCACAATTGAAACTGTATTCTACAAACCAAGTGGGAATTTTTCATTGAGTTTTAAGTGAGGAAAATAGTATATCTGTCCAGTGATTCTCAACTTCAGTGTTTCTTAGAGTCAAAAGAGGGCTTAATTACAAATTCATCTTCTCAGGTTCTTGTCCATAGAAATTCTCATTAGGGACATTGAGATACTCTGCCAAAAGCTAAATTTTAACAAGCATCATCACTCTAGTTGAGCTCTATCATTAAATTGCTTGTTGTCTAGAAATGTTTTTTAGTAGAGTGATGAAACATAAAGTTCTCACTTTCATCTAAGAGAATACAAAATGAGTATAAGTCTGGTCCAAATCCCAGCATGAATCATGAAGGCAATCTGATAATCAAATTTCTAAGGTTTACATGGAATAATAAGACAATTTTGAAAAGATGGGTCATATAGAGTCTCACTCTTCCCAGGAGTGAGATGCCTCAGTAATAAAAAAGAGCATGCTGTGGCAACAAGGAGAGATAAACAGTACAGAGAGACAGAGAGGAGAGCTCAGAAATGCATCTGTGCATTTTTTGACAACAGAAATGACCTCACATGTCAATAAGAAAACCGTCATTATTTAGTGAATAATACTTGGAAACAGACTTCCTCTATGTACCCCATCACACAAAGGAGATGTCCTGGTAGAATAAGGAAATGGCTTCCTGAAGGCTCATTAGAAGCACCAAGTGTGTGACCACCCCTGATGGAGCCCCATGAATCTACTGCATCCTCTAAACAATGTACTGTGCCCACTCTCCAGCACCAAGCATGTGTGAGTCTGGGAATCAGTGTGGGAGGAGTTGGACACAGCTCCTTCCATTACACCCTGAATGACTGACACACATAAGGTTGAGCTTTGTAGTTTAGAGGCATTATTTCTCAAAGGAGTGTTGCCTCTGTAGGAAACACAAAACTGGAAATTGAGACGTGCCCTTGGCCATTTCAGTCTACTTTGTTTTACTATACAAGTGATCTGCAGGCAGAAAGGGTCCTGTTACACTAGCTAGGGTAATTGTTCCTATTTTTTTGTGTGTGATTGCTACAGAATTGGTTTTATTTTTCTGAAAACATTTCCTTGATATAAAAATTTAAATTTAGCTTATAGATGTGTAAGTTAGGAGCCGGAATGCTCTTCAACAGATGAATGGAAAAAGAAGATGTGGTCCATATATACAATGGAATATTACTCAGCGATTAGAAAGGATGAATACCCACTATTTGCATCGACATGGATGGAATTGGAGGGGATTATACTAAATGAAATAAGTCAAATAGAGAAAGACAAATTATCATATGGTTTCACTCATATGTGGAACGTTAGGAATAAAGTGGAGGAATAGAGGGGAAGGAAGGGAAAACTGAATGGGAGGAAATCAGAGAGGGAGACAAACCATGAGAGACTCTGGACTCCAGGAAAGAAATGGAGGGTTACAGAGGGGAGAGGGGTGGGGGGATGGAGTAATTGGGTGATGGGTATTAAGGAAGGCACGTGCTGTGATGAGCATTGTATATTATTCAGAACTAATGAATTGTTGAACACTACATCAAGAACTAATGAGGTACTATATGGTGGCTAACTGAACATAATAAAAAAAATAATTCAGTGTGTTATTGAATTCAGTTTCCCAGCATTTTGCTTATCAGTGATTTTAGTCCATAGTATTTCTGTGGTGTCTTTGGCTTTGGTGTTGGGGTAATGTTACCTTCATGATATGAGTTTGAAAATCTTCCCTCTTCTTCTATTTTTTTTTTTTTTTTTTGGAAGAGTTTACAAGGATTGGTGTTAATTCTTCTTTGCATATTTGCTAGAATGCACCCACGAAACCATCTGGTCCTGGGTTTTTCTTGTTTGGAACTTTTTGATTATTGACCAATCTTTTATTTGTAAGGTCTTCTCAAGCTTTCTATTTCTTCCTGAGACAGTTTTGGATTATATGTTTCTAGGAATTTATTCATTTTTCTAGATTATCCAAATTTAGTTGTATAGTTGTTCATAATAGTCCTTTATTATCTTTTCTGATTCTGAGGCATAGATTGAAATGTCTCTTCTTTTATTTTATTTTATTTGAGTCTTCTCTCTTTTTTTTCCCAATTAGTTTGTTGAAGGTTTTGTCGATTTTCTTTTTATTTTGGTTTTCAAAAAATGTAGCTCTTAATTTTGTTGATCTTTCTTTTATATTCTTTTTCTAGTATCTACTTCTCTAATTATTATTATTTTACTCCCTCTGCTCACTTTGGACTTAGTTTTTTGTGCTTTTTGTTCTTGTTCCTGAAGGTGTAATGTCAGGTTGTTTGTTTGAGATCTTTCTTCTTTAGACATTTATGACTATAAACATTCTTTTTTAAAATCTTTTTTAATTTTTAATTTTTTATTATGTTAGTCACCATACAGTACATCATTAGTTCTTCATGTAGTGTTCCATGATTCATTGTTTGTGCATAACACGCAGTGCTCCATGCAATACGTGCCCTCCTTAATACCCATCACCAGGCTCACCCATCCCCTCACCCTCCTTCCCTCTAAAACCCTCAGTTTGTTTCCCGGGTTCCATAGTCTCTCTTGGTTCATCTTCCCCTTTCCTTCCCCCCGCCCCTTCATTTTTCCATTCCTTCTCCTAATATCCTCCATGCTATTCCTTATGTTCCACAAATAAGTGAAACCATATGATAATTGACTTTCTCTGCTTGATTTATTTCACTTGGCATAATCTCCAGTCCCATCCATGTTGATGAAAAAGTTGGGTATTCATCCTTTCTGATGACTAATATTCCATTGTATATATGGACCACATCTTCTTTATCCATTCATCTGTTGAAGGGCATCTCAGCTCTTTCCAAAGTTTGGCTATTGTGGACATTGTTTCTATGAACATTGGGGTGCATGTGGCCCTTCTTTTCACTAAATCTGTATCTTTGGGGTAAATTCCCAGTAGTGCAATTGCTGGGTTATAGGGTAGCTCTATTTTTAACTTTTTGAGGACAGACACTTCTCCAAAGAAGACATACAAATGGCTAACAGACATATGAAAAAATGTTCATCATCACTAGCCATCAGGGAAATTCAAATCAAAACCACATTGAGATACCACCTTACACCAGTTAGAATGGTAAAAATGGACAGGGAAAGAAACAACAATTGTTGGAGAGGTTGTGGAGAAAGGGGAAACCTCTTACACTGTTGGTGGGAATGCAAGTCGATACAGCCACTTTGGAAAACAGTGTGGAGGCTATAAACTTTCATCTTAATTCTGCTTTTGCTGCATCCCGTACATCTTAGTATATCGTATTTTCATTTTTGTTTGTCTCAAGATATTTTTTAAATTCCCTTTTGATTTCCTCCTTGACCCAATGATTGTAAGTGTGCATTGTTTAGTTTCCAGATATTGGTGAATTTTCCCATTTTCTTACTGTTACCGATTTCTGGTTTCATTCCATTGTAGTCAGAAAAAATACTTGGAATGATTTTGCTCTTTATTTTGTTAAGACTTGTTTTGTGACCTAACCTGTGATCTATCTGGGAGGATTTTCCATGTACACTTGAAAAAAAAGTATATTCTTCTGCAGTTGGGTGTGAAGTTCTGTGTCTGTTAGATCTATTTTTTTCTATTCTGCTGTTTTATTCTTCTGTTTCTTTCCCAACTTTCTGTCTGAATGATCCTTTTATGGAGGGTAGGGTATTGACGTCTCCTACTATTATCGTATTGTTGTCTGTTTCTCCCTTCAGATCTGTCAATATTTGTTTTATATATTTAGGTGCTTTGATGTAGGATGAGCATTATTTATAATTGTTATATCTTCCTGTTAAATTGACACTTTTATCATTATATAATGATGTTTGTCTCTTGTGACAGTTTTTGACTTCTAGTTTGTTTTGTCTGGTATGAAGAGAGCCACCCCTGTCCTTCATGGAATATCTTTTTCCATCCCTTCATTTTTAGCCCATGTGTGTCCTAAAAGCTAAAGCAAGTCTCTTGTAGGCAGGATATTGTTGGTTCTTGTTTTTTGTTTTTTTGTTTTTATTCATTCAGCCACTCTGTCTTATTTTTGGAGTATTTACTCCATTGACATTTAAAGTGACTAGGGAAAGACTCTTGCCCTTTGGTTCATTGTTTTTTGACTTTTTTGTCGTTGGTTTCTTCCTTCCTTTCTTCCTCTCTTGCTGTCTTCCTTTGTGGGTACTATTTTTTAAGGAAAATAGGGTCACTACTACAGTCCTAGGGTAGAGAAGAGTATGTGTAGAATCTAGGAGAGATGGTAGGGTGCCTTTTATTACTTCACATACAAAGGCAAATTTTGATTGAAACAACCTCATTTAGGCAAAGCCACCCATGACCAGATCCTTAGGGAATGCTAAGGTGCTAGCGAAGCTCAAAAGAATGTTCAATAGGTGAAAGAAAACAATCATAAATAACTATGACAATCTTGTGATGAATTCCAGAAATGAGGATTACAGTAGCTGTTTTATTTTCTTTTTTACTTAATTATGTATATATTTGTATATGTTAACCATTCCCCTCCTCTCTTAATATGCTGGTATATATAAGGTGTGTTGCTGGTGGTAAACATCATAATTCAAACTTTAAAGAAAGACCATCAAGGAATACTTAACCTGTGACACTCTGTGTCTCCCTTTTATGAAGATGAATGGGGCCACTCTCTGTGTGAGACATATTTGCATGATATTAGTTACTACTGTTTGAAAAGGTAAACATGAAAAGAAGGGTATGTATGGATGTTGAATATCCAAATGGGAAACTGTGCTGGTTATATTTTGTTGATACTTCATATCATACTTATTCTTCTCTGATTCTCTTTGCTGTACTCTCCTATCAAAATCCTGGAGTCTGTCCAGATTCTTTGTGTCAGGGGTAAGGGACCAACAATTCCTGTCCCCTGGAAGGTCCTTCTAGCTGGATTAAGAAATTGACATGAGACAGATTAACAGGAGAAAGTCAATTAAAATTAATAGGTATACATGTGGAAAATCCACATAGACATGGGAATCCAAAGACAGTCAGGCAAAAGGAGGTATGTATGTCATTGTGACCTAAGGAGAACGGGTAGGGCTCTGGGTTTCAGAGGAAAGGAATGCACTTCATAGGGTGATAAGAAGAGCAGATGTTTGGTAATTAGATGTTTGCCCTACCATGTAGATGGGTCATTCAGATAAAATTTATCTGTTAATAACTCATATTTTGGGAAAGACCCCCAGTTTAGATTCTTCTGTGTGGTTAAGGGAGGACCAAAGTTTGTCTTGAGCCCACAGGGTCTCAAGGGCCTTCAGCTCAAAATAACCCACATCCCAAAGTGTCACATTCTGGGGGAGTGGGAGGTGGAAACTCTCCTGAACCCCTTCACTTGCCAGGAGAATTTCAGATATGTTTAGAAGTATACAGATAATGGAAGAGAAAGTAAGTTAGGTTTTTTTCTGGGAACATGTTATGTGAGCACTTGTCAGGTGGTAGATATGGGCTTTTACCCTTGGCTTTTGGATTTCCTGAGCATCACTCATCAGGGCTGCATCATCTAAGACCTTAGGTAGAGGCTCCCTACAATCCTTTCAATGCTGAAATTCAAGAACAAGCCTCCTGACATTCGCTCTCCCAGCCTTCAGTACATAAATGTGTAAGTCTCTAATTCCTCTATCAAGCCTTTCATTACTTTAAATACCACAAGTAGAATTTGATTGATTCTCAGAAAACAACTCTGTATAATTCTACCTCAATCTTTGTGATAGATACAGGAGCTTGAGTTTTTCTTATCTATATGTGTAATATTATCAATGTCTTTTTATTCGATGTAATAAAGTTCCCAGACTTTTGGTCTTGTAACAAAAAAATGAAATTGTCCTTGGAGCAATTGTTAACCATCTTCTTAACATTATTCACAGAATGAAATTACTGAGTCAAAATCTATTTGCATTTCAAATTTCCATATGCATCATATTGACAAACAAATTCTACAAAGGCTATGTAAATGTATACTTTCACCAATTACATGTGGACATGTTAATTTCTCCTTGACATACACAGTGCTTTTTTTTTTTTAACATTTTCAGTTATAGTAGATGAAAGATAAAAATTATATGTTGTCTCCTTTTATATTTCTTTGATTACATATTAGCAGGGTAAAACATTTTACATAAATATATCAGTTATTCTTATTCAACTTTTGGAAATTTTCATCTCTCACATTTTCCTATTTTTCTTTCTCCCCCATTTTTTTTATAGATTTGTAAAACTACTTGGTTCAAAAATTTCATTTGAGGGGTGCCCCAGTGGTTCAGTTGGCTAAGTGTCCAGCTCTTGATTTTGGCTCAGGTTATGATCTCTGGGTTGTGAGATCAAGCCCTGCATCAGACTCTGCACTTAGCCGAGAATCTGCTGGAGATTCTCTCTCACCCTCTACCCCTTCCTCCTGCTCTCTCTCTCTCTCTAAAATATATAAATAAGTCTTTAAAAAATTGCATTTGGACTTTGAATTAAAGTGTTCCATTTAAGGGTGCCTGGTGTAAAGCATACGACTCTTGATTTTGGTTCAAGTCATGATCTCAGGGTCATAGATCAAGCCCTGTGTGGGGCTCTGCACTGAGTATGGGGCCTGTTTAAGATGATTTCTCTCCTCCTACCCACCCCTCCTGCCCCAACTGGTGATCTTGCTCTCTAAAAAAATTTTAAAAAAAAATTGGGCGCCTGGGTGGCTCAGTCGTTAAGCATCTGCCTTCGGCTTAGGTCATGATCCCAGGGTCCTGGGATCGAGCCCCGCATCGGGCTCCCTGCTCCGCGGGGAGCCTGCCTCTCCCTCTCCCATTCCCCCTGCTTGTGTTCCCTCCCTCACTGTGTCTCTCTCTGTCAAATAAATAAATAAAATGTTAAAAAAAATAAAATAAAATAAAATAAAATAAAAAAATTAAAAAATGAAGCGATCCCCTTGCACTTCAATTTTTTTTTTTTTTTAAGATTTTATTTGATGGAGAGAGACACAACAAGAGAGGGAACACAAGCAGGGGGAGTGGGAGAGGGAGAAGCAGGCTTCCCACCTAGCAGGGAGCCTAATGTGGGGCTCGGTCCCAGGACACTGGGACCACGACCTGAGCTGAAGGCAGACACTTAATGACTGAGCCTCCCAGGAGCCCCTGCACTTCTATTTTTATTAAAATACTTTTTACATTGAAAACTAACCTTATGGAGATTTAATTTATGTACCATAAAATGTTCCTAATTTAAATTTACAGTTTGGTGAGTTTGGAAAAAAATGTATACACCCAAGTGACAACCACCCAAGTTATAGAACATTTCTACAACCCCCCAAAGTTCCTTTCTATCCTTTTGTGGTCAATCCCACCCAGCCTTGGTCCTTAGAAAAATACTAATCTTGCTTTTTTATTGAATGGCTTACTCTTTTCCATAAGTTCATATATGTGAAATCAAAGAGTATGTTCATTTTTGTGTCTTATTTCTTTCACTGAGCATAGTTTTTGAGACTCACTCATGTTGTTGCATTCATCAACTTTCTGTTTATTGCTTAATAACATTCCTTTTACAAATATACCACAATTTATTCATCTGTTGAACTGTTGGGGGACATTTTGATTGTTTCCAGTTTGAGGCTAATCAGAGTAAAACTCTTACAAAATGAGTCTCCAATTCATTGTGTAGATATATATGTTCATTTATCTTTGATAAGTATCTATGAGAGCAATGGCTGTGCCATCTGCTAGAGGTAAATTTAACTGCTTATAAATTGGCACTGTTTTCCAGAAAGGCTGTATGGTGACTAATTTCCACCAGCAATGCAGGAGGTATCCTGCTCTCTCACAACCTCACTTCTTCACCTACTGTCCATCTTTTCAACATCCCACATGGATAGTGACATTTCACAGTACTTTTATTATGCATTTATTGAAGACTTAGTATGTTAGGCAGTCTTTCATGTGCTTTTGGCTATTTGTTGTTTCTTGTTAATGAAGTATGTGTTCAAAGCTTTGACAATATTTTCATTAACAAGTTTGTCTTCCTTGTTTTCCTTTGCAAGAGATAGTTTTGTATGCTGGATAAAAGTCCTTTACTAGATATAAACTTTGCAAATATGTTCTCCTACTCCTTTTAATTTTATTAATTATGTGTTTGTCATAATAGTTTTAATGAAACATAACTTGCAAAACATTTTATTTACACTTTTAAAGTGTATCATTCAATAGTTGTCTGTATAATCAGAGTTGTGCACCCATTAACAATATCTAACTTTAGAATAACAACATTTTTAATGTTGATGTAGTTCAATTTATCACCTCTTTCTTTATATATTTCATGTTTTCTGTCTCCTACCTAATAAATATTTGTCTACTCCAAGTTGCAGACTTTCTGGGTTTTTTTCCTGAAATTAGTTATAGCTTTTGACATTTTTAGTTAAATTGTGCATGACTTTTGGTAAAAGTCAAGATTTGTATTTTTTCATATATACATCCAATATGTCCATCACAGTAAGTTGAAAGGACTATCCTTTCTTCATTGAAAAACCTTACCATCTTTGTTGAAAATCATTCAGGGATATATGCATGGTGTTATGTCCATATTGTTCAGCCTGTCCCATTGATTCATGTGCTTAGTCTTATGCCACCATTACTGGCTCAGTGTTGCTCTATAGCATGTCTTGATAATCTGGTCCATCTGTTTCTAAATTGTGCTTATTGTGTGTGATGTTTTTTTCTTTAATTATTACTTCAAATGTGGAATCTAAAAAACAAAACTAACAAACAAACAAACTAAAGAAACAGATACAGACTCATAAATACAGACAACAAACTGGTGGTTGCCAGAGGGGAGAGGGTGGGTCGTGACAAAATCAGTGAAGGGATTTAAGAGGTACAAACTTTCCGTTACAAAATAAATAAGTCATGAGGATGAAAAGCACAGCATAGGGAATAGAGTCAGTAATAGTGTAATAATCTTGTGTGGTGAGAGAAGGTGACTACACTCTCCCTAAATTGGCCCACTTCCCTCATATTCTGCTTTCAGAGTACAGCTGCTTTACCTCCTCAAGCTTTTTCACTTTGGGCCGATTTACACTCCTCAGCTCAGCAGGACCACTGTGCTCTCCTTGGGTTCCTTCTGAAAGTGCACATAATGTGGTCTGAATGATGAGCTTATCACAAGTCTATATGCACTAGTGAATGGATACGGATGGTGCCTAGTAGCTGCTCACAAAGCTGCTCTTAATATCGGAGCTGCAGTATGGAAGTGAGAAGCAAGGAAACCTTGATGGTACAGTCCTTTGCCCCCTCTCTAAAATGACCTATCAATTTAAACAATTCTTTAAAGTACCTGTGTCCTCCTTCTCAGAAATCAGATCAACACTGACAAGACTCTTTACTTCTATTAGCCTATAGAATACGTCTATCAATGAGAACCTTATATTTCTCAAAATTAAAAATTAAAACAAGAAAGAAATCTATGATTTCTTCCCTCCTTACATAGCCCAAAAATCCTGAATCATGCAGGAAGAGGCATCCTATTGGAAGGGAGAGATGTGTAAGGGAAATTTGAGGAGTTTGAGACCCACTGTTTGGCCCCTGGGCATGGGTAATGCTGCAGGATCCTCAGTGGGCCTCAGTCTTAGCCCTCTTTGCCTTATTTCTCCATCTCCCCTTCTAAACATCACATTCTTTTCAGACAAAGGACTGTAGTTCTAAACATGCTAAGAGGAAAAGAAATCACTTGAACCAAGTTCAAACTATTCCCAAACCCCACCCCAAATACTTCTTACCCAGAAGATCCTGGGTAAATCCAATGACAGGCATCTTCCCATGAACTGCAGGAAGCTCATGTGTATGTGGCCCATGAACCACCACCATCATGGGCTATGTCATTTCCCTCTTTGTGAAGCCCTCCCCACAAAACAATCACCAGAGTGCCTGGAATGACATTAGTACTTAATGCATAATGATTAAATTAATGAATTGACGGATGCATAGTTGAATATCTGAATTAAAACATGTCTGTGAAAAGATGAATCTAACAGAGAAATGTAGAAAAGTTTAGAATTTGTGCCCCCTTGGAATGCAAGCATAGCAAAGATGCATGAAGCAGGAGAGATACAGAAAAATAATTATCTGGTTTATTCAACCAGCACACTTGAAAGAGGAGGAAACTATGATATTTGTCAAAGAAGGCATTTATGTAATCCCTTAAAACACTTAATCTATATGTAGAATCTATAAGGCCAATGATAAAGTGAGTTATATTGCCTTACTTCATTGAGCAAATGGAACCTTGAGCCAAAATGAATGACCTGTGGGGGAAAAAAATCATTGTATTCAAAGCTATCCACCCTCTATACAGATCAAGTAAAGTACATAATTTATTTAATTCTTTTTATCTCAAGTTTTTCATGCCCAGAATCCAAAAAGTACTTCCCTCCAAGGCCTCAATCCCCTGGGGTCCCCTACTTCTATAAGACCCAGGGATTTCACTGGCACCTCTGCCACCAGGAATACAGGGCTGATGAGATGGAGGCTGTCCACTTATCTCCAGTCCATACAGCAAACAGAGCTTTCTTTCCTCTTTAAAGGCTCATAGCCCCTGAACTTCCTCCAATTAAAAAATACTGCTTGATGTTCTTAAAGAGTTTGCCTGTTTGTCTCTCCCTTTATACTGTGACAGGACACAGAAGGAAACCTGGGATTGGGCAGGAACTCCGCCTCTAAATGTAAGTGTTTCCCTTGCACTGTGGCTGTAGCACCAGACTTTCCTCTCAGTCTACAAAAGTCCTGGGCCCCATGGGAAGACTCAGAGGCAGAACAACTGGTGGACACCATGCACAGGTGAACTGGGCCAGAGCATCAGGATCCAGGGGGAAACATAGGGAACAAAGATCCAATGGTCCAGTGAACAAGATTTGCCATCTCAATAAGGAGAGAAAAAAGGGAGAAAAAGGTTACGAGTATAAAATTGGCAACTATTTCTAAAACAGACCTGAACCAGGAAATAGGAGGACACATCCTGAATGGCAGGACAGATGTGTACTTTAGCAGAAGGAAAGCTTTGGTGACACAGTGAAGGTGGAAGGAGGAGAGGTGGGCGGGGCAGACTGCCTTATGGGGTCCCACAGGGTAAAGGACACACTGATCTGTTTCCCCGGCCACTGGTATGTAAACACACAGTACAGAGGAAATCTCAGAAATAGAACCCAAGTTAATGAGAAGACAGAGCCCAGGATGGGAGAGTTTTAGATATTTGGGGTACATTCTCACCTCTGCTGCTAAAATGCTACACAACTTAGAACTTTACACTTTACCTCTCTGGGCCTCAGTTTCCTAATTTGTAATGTGAGGCATGTGGGTGAGATGCAGCTAACACTTCCTGAGTGTTCACTCTGAGTCAGGGACTTAATTGTGAGCATTTGGTGCTCATGAAATGGTTTCTGCGCATATTATTGCCATCTCAGATGAAAGCCTGAGGTGATTTCCACAGAGTCATAAAGCTGGTCAGTGTCAGAGTCATGGTCCCAGCCTCACAGTCTAGCTTCTGTGTCCTTGCCGGCCTTTCTCTGCTTTGGTTCCAACACATGGTCCCAGAGCAAACGGACAGAGAAGTAGACACACACAGTAATCAAAGCCTTACAGCTACTCAGAGAAGCCTTTCTGGAGATCAGTATTAAGCTGGGGTTTTGTAGCAGGGATAAATATTAACTGTGGGGGATAAAGAACAGTACGAAAAGAAATTAATGTTAATTGTCAAGACAGAGGGAGGGAAATTAGTGATGTATAATGGTCATGGACAAGCCACTTTTCTACAGCTGAAGCCAGAAGTGTCTTGTAATGCTCAGGAGTAAAACACCTGAGGCGATGATCAGGACAGAGACTTCCAGAAATAATGTCATGAAAAATAATTGAGAGAACTAAGAGTGTTAGTCAGGAGGAAAATGAGACCCCTAAAGGGATATGATCACTACTCCAATAACTAAAGGGTTATCACTGATAAAAAGAACCCCTTGCAGGTATCAGCAGGGGACACTTCCAAAGCTAGGGCTGCGTGAGTCAAGGAGGCATATCTGGTTCATTTCTGAATAAGAAGTTTCTCGACAATGAAGACATGTAGCAAGAGAGCAGCCTGCGCTGTGTCTGAGGGTTTCTTATAATTGGATCTTGACTGTGGGGACTAGACATATATCCCAGGTTTATATAAAAAGTTCACAGAATTGGGTGCAAATTGAGGAAGGAGATTCCTGAGCTGCTTCTAATATAAAGATTGTCTGCTTGTCTCAGCCTAGTCGGAAGCTTTCAGCACTACGTGCTCTCAGATTAAATGACAGATCTTCACACAGATAATGGGGAGAGTTGTTCTTAGAACATTCTGGAAGAATGGAGACCTCGTCACCCTTTGCACTGAGTTGGAGCTCTACTTAGCCTCTCAATCCCAAATTCCCATGCAATCATGACAAAGAAAACCCCAATATGTGGGATCATTCTACGCCTGTCCCAAAGGCTTCACAACTGATTATTTATCATAAATAAATCTCTACACTTTTAATTAATAATATTAAGAAATACTTCATTGTATCTAAGCAAACACTATTTGAGGCCAACATAGGAGGGGCTGGATAGAACACTTTTCATTGGTTTTTGTTTTTTTCTGAAACAGTCATAAGAATGCTTTTCAGGTAAGTGATTTCTGAGGGCTGTTGTTCTCATGTGGGTTAAATAAATGGCTTGATCTTTTTGTGCCTCCCTTTCTTTTTCCATAAAATGACAGGATTAGGTGAGATGAGCTCTAAATCACTTCTTGATTTAGCAGACTGTGTATGAAATTTCAGGTGTCCTTGAATTGGGACATATTTTAGGTCACTTCTCCTGCCTCCTGCTTTCCTCCATCCTATGATCACTGTGCTTAAGGGTTTGCTACTCATTTCTTCAAGCCAATATTTTCAGCTTTGTGCAGAAACACAAATATGGCCTCTTTGGGGCATTTCCCTTTTGTCAAATTCTCTCTGTTCACAATTTCAGGATGTGTGAATCCGATTCCCACTGACCAATGACAAGACAGAACCAGAGCATGATCACTGAATTCATCCTTATAGGCTTCTCAAACCTGGGGGATCTGCAGATCCTTCTCTTCTTCATCTTCCTCCTGGTTTACTTGACCACGCTGATGACCAATGCCACCATCATGACTGTCATTCGGCTAGACAGGACTTTGCACACTCCTATGTACTTTTTTCTCTTTGTCCTCTCCTGCTCTGAAACCTGCTACACCTTGGTCATTGTACCAAAAATGCTGACCAACCTGCTTTCCACATGTCAGACTATTTCTTTCTCTGGGTGTTCTGCTCAGCTCTTCTTCTTCGTGGGCTTGGCTTGTACCAACTGTTTTCTAATTGCTGTAATGGGGTATGACCGCTACATTGCCATCTGCAACCCTCTCAACTACGCACTTGTTGTCAGCCGAGCCACCTGTGTGCAGCTGGTTCTAGCCTCCAGCTGCTGTGGCTTCTTGATCTCTGTGGTTGTCAACGTCTTGGTGTTTAGTGTGCCCTTCTGTGCCTCCAATCAGATCAACCACTTTTTCTGTGATATTTCCCCAGTCATAAAACTAGGCTGCACTGACACCAACCTGAAGGAGATGGTCATCTTCTTCCTCAGCATTCTGGTCTTGCTGGTCCCCTTTGTGCTGATCTTCATCTCCTATGTTTTCATTGTCTCCACCATCCTCAAAATTGCATCAGCTGAGGGACAGTGCAAGGCCTTTGCCACCTGTGCCTCCCACCTCACAGTGGTCATTGTCCACTATGGCTGTGCCTCCTTCATCTACCTGAGGCCCACATCCCTACATTCCTCAGATAAGGACCGGCTCATGGCAGTGACCTACACTGTGATCACCCCACTGCTCAACCCTCTCGTCTACACACTGAGAAATAAAGAAGTGAAGACTGCTCTGAGTAAGGTTCTCAGCAGGTACTCATTCCCCAAAACTGTATGAGTGGCTTGGTAAATCAAAAGAGTTATATTCATGATAGAAATGAGGATTTCAAGTTACTTTGATTTTTTTTTTATTGGGAAGTCTTTATTTGTGGTTAGCCTATATTGATTGCGGTGGTTATATCCATTGGTCCCCAGTAAGTTATGCGAATGTGGAAACTCTCAAGCACTCAAGTCATGCTATTTTCATGCACTGGAAATGTAGGTTTTCTCAGCTGACACTACAACTGATGCATTATCCTTCTGAGAATGCCTAGCCCATTGATCCTCTTCTCACACTGAAGGACACCGTGGAGAAGGAGTTTAAGTTTCTCAATGATTTTCTCTATATTTTGAGGTTTCCAAAGAAATATTTATAATAAATAAATTATTTATAGATAAAAAGAATGAATTCACTTATAGTTAAATGAGGAGGGAATTCAGGTTCTAAAAGACTGATGGTAGAGTAGAAAATATAGACTGTGGACTCACAGAAACCTGGATTTGAATCTTTTTTTTTTTTTTTTTAAAGATTTTATTTATTTATTCATGAGAGACAGAGAGAGAGAGAGAGAGAAGCAGAGGGAGAAACAGGCTCCGAAGGAGCAGGGACCCCGATGCGGGACTCGATCCCAGGACCCTGGGATCATGACCTGAGCCGAAGGCAGACGCTTAACCATCTGAGCCACCCAGGCGCCCTGGATTTGAATCTTGATTTGGATCATTTTCTAGCTAAATGCCATGAGCCAGGGTTAACCTCTCTTGTGGTCAGTTATCCCCTGTGTAACATGAGACTCCTCATACCTCTTGAGTGGGGCATTTTAAGAACTCAGTAAATTAGTAGATGCAAAGCAATCCCATGCTTATCTGATAGAAGGCGTAGGCATTACAAAATATTGTTCCCTTTCATCCCACCTTCCTCCTCTTTCTTTCTACTATAAACCAGGATTGTACTAAATGTCAGATATGGTGGGAAAGTAAGTTGACTACTCAAGAGCTCTGTTGATACACCTACTACTGTGTGCAAAGTAGTAAATTAAGTGTTGTAGGTAAAGAGTGACTGCACCCACCCTTCTCTTTCGTGTCCCATTATAAGAAGTGACCAAATTTCAGTTACCTATTTCAGTATCTCATACATATTCCACTGAGTACTCCGGGTTTTGTTAAAGGTGTGTTTCAATAAAACCACTGCATTTTATGTAATAATTTCATAATTATTCATTCCTCAGCATTTCACTTGAGCACACACTAGGCTTTCAAAAAAATCTTTGTTCAATTAATAAATGATGATAAAAGGCAGTTCGTTGAGATCTCCTAATTTACCTGTAAATATAAATTATCACCAAACTGAATGGATTTTTTTCCTGGATCTTTGTGGTACTTTTTTTTTTTTTTTAAGAGAGAGCGAATGTATGAATGGGGTGGGAGGGCCAGAGGGAGAGAAAGAGGGAGAATCTTAAGCAGGATCCATGCTAAGTGCAAAGCCCACAGTGGGGCTTGATTTCATGACCCTGAGGTCATGACCTGAGCCAAAATCAAGAGTTGGATGCTTAACTGACTTAGCCACCCAAGAACCTTTCAGTGTAACTTTAATATTGATTTAATAAGATATTGAATAAAGATTTATTTTATATGATCAACTCAGAATATGTTTCTACTGTTATTTTTTTATCTAACAAATAATTATTTAGCATCTGTCACTCAATAGGCACAATGAGGGTAATGAAGAGATGAGAAATATTGCAAACTAAAAAAAGAGAATTATAACACAGTGTGATAAGTAATTACTTGGGATACAATGGCTGTATATGTTTAAGGATCTACCTCAATCTTAGAGAAATCAAAAAAGACTTCGTGGAGTAAGTAATATTGAAATTGAGATCTGAAAAATAAGTAAAAACTGAGGAAGTAGAGAGTGGTGAAGAGTGTTTGGGGAGGTGCACAGATTCAGAGAAGGATTGCATAGCTTAGATGAGTATATTTATGTGTTCCACAGGCCCTGAAAATAGAAATCCAGGGTGACAGACAGAGGTGATAATATAAGGCAGAAATGGAATCCCCTTAGGAAAAACTTTCTGGTTTAAATTAAGACAGCCATATTGAACCCAACTATATTAATAAACAGGGTCTATCCAAGGGTGGCTTGACTTAACATATTTTATAGTTCAAAATTACTATATGTATGGCAAAAAAGGATAGATGAAGTGATAGATTTATTGATTAAATTAGATCAGTAGACAGAACAGATGGGAGTAGATACAGGATATAAGTAATATATATGTAATTTTATGCATCTATTAAGACAATTATATACATAATTTACTTTAAAATTTGATTTATATATTTAAGATGTGATTTTCCTGATAGGTGCAGAAAAATTCAAACATTTAACATGCAATTATAAATAAAAACATATAAAACTAAAAATAGTAGACTTTTCTAATCTGATAGCCTATCTTTAAAAAATTGACAGCAAATATCGTGCTTAATGATAAAATAGGGGGAATGTCCCTTTGATACCAGGAATAAAACAATAATGCCCACTCTCTATTCAGTACTGTCCTAGAGGTCTTTCCTATTGTAAGGGAAACAAATAAAATAATGGTAGTTTAAAAGGAAGAACTTAAACTGTGGTCATTGAAAATATTCTTAGGAACATAGAAATTACATAAGAATATACAGATAAAGATAAGAATTAATAAATTAACATATTTACAAGATTCCTTGATACAAAGTCAATAATAAAAAAATAAAATATATTTCTCTGAATCAGCAGAAAATAAAATCCTTATGTATAGGAATATGGAATACAAAGATGCAAAACAAGAAAAGTCAAAGTGATCTTTAAAAAGCACTAGTCTAGAGTACTTACATTTCCAATACCAAACCTATAATTAAGTTACAGTAAAAAAAAAAAAAAAAGATAGTAAAATGCTGGTGCAAAAATATAAACCTTGAACAATGGAAGAAAAAAGATCACTCAGAAGTAATCCAATATGCATATATTCATCTGGTTAAGGCAAAGGTGACACTGAGTTCAAGTGCATTCTCTCATATCTGGAATGAAAGAAAAGCTTTACAAAAATAGTGCAGGATCAATGGATATCCACAGCAGAAAACAGAAAATCTACCCTTATCTCATATCACACAGGTAATCAATTCCAGATGGATATTAAAACTAAATATTTAAGGTCAAGCAATACATTTTCTAGAATATTGAAAAATTTATGCGCTTGTGGGTGGGAGGGGTGGGGGTGGGCAGCACAGGTGAAGAGGAGTGGGAGGTATCACACTGGCATCTGTTGTATGAAAAGGCAAAGAGAGACAATGAGTGGGCGGGGATGCTTCCTTTTGTCATCCCTCACTCACGAGGCCTTGAAGAAGTTGTTGACTGGGAACTGCACTGGGGAAGGGTCTGGACAGTCTTAGTCCAGACTCCTGACCTGGTTGGGCTGAGACTAAGTAAATAAATCTGCATTTTCCATTTAGGCTGTAAGTCTGAAGTTTTAGGTGGGATACGGTCACATTGTTTTGCAGACCTTCTTCATTCTGCTTAGATATACAATAATTATTTCTGGCTTCATTAATATGATCAGTCCTTCTATATTGGAAACCACATCCCCCACATATTTTATGTCTGTGAACAACATGACTCTTAACTGTTTTCATTGTCTCTTGAATTACCCAGTGTAAACTTTGCTGCATAATTTTGAAACTAAATTTAATACATATATTTGGACTCAGGGTATACATTTCTATATCCTCCTTCCAAATGACTCCTCCCAAATTCACCTTACTGTATTATTACTTTAATTTTGCTCTAATTTCTTATATGTTAATATATTTATACTTGCCTGCACAGCACATACTTAAATCATCTCTAATCCATCCTGGAAGGTTACTCTTATAATTTAAAATTCTTTGGGTTACAAATATAAAGTAATCCAACTCAAACTGGTATTAATGAAAACTAAACCTATTGGCTTATGTAAGCTGAAAAGTTCAGTGTTGCAACAGTTTTGGGCACAGGGTGATATAGAATTCCAACAGTCATCTTCACACAGTCTTTGAGATGTGTCTGAAAGCTCTGCTTCTTCAATCTTGGCTTCGTTTTTAGCCTAAACTCAACAGTCTCTGACAACCCCAGCTCACACAATCCAATCCAAAGGAAGAGAGAATTCACTTCTTCAAATGTGAAAAGTCAAGACATTGAATTTTGCTGTTCCTGATTGTCCAGACTTGGATCACGTGCCTATCCTGAACCAAACCCTTAAGCCAGAGGGAATCCAGTGGCTGACTGCCATAGTGTCACCTGCTCTCCCCTGGAACATTAAAGCGAGGCAATTGGATGAGACTGAAGCCAAAATTTGAAAAAAATTAAGGTAGTAGTGAAGAGGAAAAATCTGTGTCCTAAGATGGCTGACTGAGCCAGCAGGGAAGTCCCAGTCCCTGCCCCGGGGCTCTTCCGGGTTCTTCTCCTTGCTCTGCTTCCCGTGCATGGTCCTTCTCCCTGCTCCATTTCCCATGGGCGCCAAAAGTGCCAAGTATGTGGAAGTAGAAGTGTATAAATTACCCCTTTTTGCTTGTGCTGGGGCTCAGATCTTTGGAGTTCATCCTCCCCTGAGCCCATCAGTGTTAAATAAACCTCCTATCCTCCAAGATCTCCGAGTGCCACTTGGTTCTTCCAACCAGCAATCCAGTCCAGGTTCCGTAACATTTGGTTCCCTAACCGGGAAACCCATTGTTGTCACTGGTTTGGGGGCAACGGTGGGGCAGGGACGGAACGAGAGATTGGAACGAGAGATCAGAACGGAGAAGGTGCGCCCTGCGTAATATTCAGCAGTCCCCCCCTTCCCCTGGTCGCCTCAGACTGGTCCCGCTCCGCCGTTCCCGCTGACTCGAGGAGACTTGGCAGGTGAGGACCTGGTCTCAATGTTGGATCACGGTAAGGCCTGGGGGCCCCAGACCCAGACAGACCCACCCGCTGGAGTGGAAGGGGAGCCTGATCACCTCCCAGAGACCTCTTAGAGGTCTCACAGGTAGGGATTCCCAGGGAGGGAATGTAACTTCTGGAGTGTGAATGTGTGAGTGAATGTGCAGTCCGACCTGGCTTGCTCAAGCAGACTGATTCTGTGACTCCACGGGCGGGCACCCTTAAAGTCCTCAGAAGCCTATGGAGTCTGAGTGGGCCTGTCTGTGATTCTGTGGTGAACAGCATACAGTCTAGGGTGACATCAGAATAGTTTTTGATCATAAGTCACAACGCTGACACCGCTACCGCTAAGCCTCACCTAAGCTCCCTCAGGACACAGCCAGACGGGCATCTAATTGGTCTCCACCCCTTTTTGTCTGTCTCTATGCCATCACACATGGGAATATTATCATGGGGTCAGGACAGAGTAAACCCACGGTCCTCGAGATCATGATCAAAAATTTCAAGAAGGGGTTCTTGGGAGACTATGGAGTCAGGATGAATCCCGGCAAACTGAGAACCCTATGTGAATTGGAATGGCCCACCTTTAATGTCAGGTGGCCTTCTGAAGGGATGTTGGATGTCCCAACTATCTGTCGAGTGTGGCGAGTCATAATAGGAGAACCAGGACACCCCAACCAGTTCCCGTACATTGACTCCTGGCTAGGAATTGCCCAGACCCTTCCCCCTTGGGTGTGATTCACTTGCAATAGGCAGAGACAGGCCAGGGTCTTAGTCACTTCATCCAAGTGGCCCAAAGAAGACCGACAGAAGCCCCAGCCTCCACAGATTCTAACTGGAGATCCCAAAGATGAACTGATCCTGCCTCCACCATACACACCCTAAAGTTCTGCAGCCCCAGTTCCAAACACTCCACCGCCATCAGTGGATCCACTCTTTCCAGGACCAGCAGCCAGGCTATGCCCCAGGCCAGGCGCAAGTGTCCTCCAAATGCTGGTACGAGAGACACGGGAACCCAAGAGATGCCATGAAGATGGGACAGTGCAACCAGGTCATTCCATGATGTATTATCAACCTTTCTCCACCACGGACCTCCTGAACTGGAAACCCAGCACTCCTTCCTACTCTGAGAAACCACAAGTTATGGTAGCCCTCATGGAATTCCTCTTCCAGACTCATTGGCCGACCTGGGAAGACTGCCAACAGTTATTCCACACCCTTTTTAACACAGAAGAGAGGAGAATACTGAGGGGAGCACGGCAGTACCTAGAAGAGCATGCACTAGCGGGAGTCATCGACCCTACTGCCTGGGCTAACACAGCTGCACCTGAGGAGCGCCCAGCATGGGACTTCACCACAACCGAGGGACAGGCCCACATCCGCCGATTCCAAGAGGTCTTCTTCCAGGAAATCCAGGCAGGAGCTTAGAAACCCATGAACATGACTAAGATATACTCAGTCACTCAACAACCAGGAGAGTCCCCCGGAGACTACTACAAAAGACTATGTGAAGCCTACAGGATATACACTCCATTTGACTCTGACCACAGGAAAGCCAACAGATGATAAACACCTCCTTTGTGGCTCAGGCCACCCCAGACATCAGAAAAAAACTTCAGAAACTAGAGGGTTTTGCTGGGATGAACATCACCCAGCTAACAGAGATTGCCAATAAGGTCTACATGAACAGGGAGGTCACAGCCGAAAGGGAGGCTGACAAAAAGATGAGAAAGGTCAGCCTCCTCGCCACCGCCCTGAAAGAAAAGGACGACACAAAGGCGGGGAGACCCCGACCACTGAAAGGGGGGAGACCCAGAACCCCCTTGGCAAAGGATCAATGTGCCTACTGTTAATGAGAAAGGGCATTGGAAAAACAAATGTCCCAACCAGGGAAAGGCTCAGAAACCCAGCCGCTACAAGGAAGAACCCTGAGAGGAAGACCTCATAGGCCTTGCGGGAATAGACTCAGACTGAGGGGGACCGGGCTTTCTCCTCTTTGGTCCCCATGAGCCCCAGTCAGAATGAAAGTAGGGGGCCAATCAGAGGCTTTTATGGTTGATATTGGGGCTGAGCACTCTGTTGTCACCTTCCCAGTGGCCCCTTTCAGCAAAAGGACTGCAACCATCCTTGGGGCCACCAGGATGCAGGCGATACAACAGCACTTTTGCCAGGCTCGCCAGCGCAAACTCGGGGGCCACAAGGTCCAACATGAATTCTTTATCTGCCTGATTGCCCCATTGCCCTCCTGGACCAAGACATACTCTCCAAGCTTGGGGCTTAGATAACCTTTGAGCCCACCAGACACACCAGCCTCCAACTGAACCCAAGGCAAGGGGAGACAGGGTCTCTGGTACTAGCAATTGCCATGCTGAGGGAAGAAAAATGGAGGCTATTCTGTGCCAGGCCCAACCGAGCAGGCTGCCAGAGTTCAGACTCTCCTTCCCTTCAGTATGGGCTGAAGACAACCCACCTGGACTAGCCCGGAATCAGGCCCCTATCATTGTTGAACTGATCCCATGAGCCCAACCTCAGAGGCAAAGGCAATACCCCTCCCACAAGAAGGTAAGATTGGCATCCAAGAACATCTGGCCAAACTCAAAGAAGCAGGTATTCTAGTCAAGTGCCAGTCAGCCTGGAATACCCCACTCCTGCCAGTCAAGAAGCCAGGAGGGGGATACCGACCAGTTCAAGACCTGTGGACCATCAACAAGGTGACCATCTCTCTGCATCCAGTGGTCCCGAATCCATACACTCTCTTCGGCCAAATCCCAGGGTCAGCCAGATGGTTCACTTGTCTAGATTTAAAGGATGCCTTCTGCCTCTGCTTAGCTCCCCAGAGTCAGCCACTGTTTGCCTTTGAATGGACTGAACCTGATACAGGGCGCCAGATGCAATTAACTTGGATGCGCCTCCTACAGGGGTTTAAAAACTCACCAACACTCTTTTGGGAAGCGCTGGCTGCGGACCTCGCCAGCTTCCCAAGAGAAGCTGCACGATGCACCCTCCTACAGTATGTGGATGACCTCTTCCTCACCAGTGACACCCAAGAAGACCACACAAAAACACAAAGGCCCTCCTACAGCTCCTGTCAGAGTCGGGATACTGAGTCTCATGGAAGAAGGCCCAAATCTGCCAACAACAGGTCTGATACCTCAGTTTCCTCCTCACCCAAGGGAAGAGAGAACTAGGGCCAGAGAGAAAAAAGTCATCATCTCCCTGCCACAGCCCCAGATAAAAACGGGCCTGTGAGAATTCCTAGGGGCTGCAGGATTCTGCTGCATCTGGATCCCTGGGTTCTTGGCAATAGCAAGACCCCTCTATGATCTCTTGGGGGACCAGATCAAGAACCCCTTGCCTGGACTGAGGAAGCAGAAGCAGCCTTCACAGAGATAAAGACCGCCCTGTGGTGGGCTCCAGCCCTGGGCCAGATGTAGAAAAACCCTTCAATCTCTTTGTACATAAAAAGGAAAAAATAGCACTCATGGTACTCACCCAGACTATTGGGCTCTGGCAATGGCCAGTTGCATACCTGTCAAAGAAGCAGGATCCCGTGGCAGCAGTATGGCCACTGTGCCTCAGGGAGCTGACAGCCACAGTCCTACTCATCAAGGAGGCAGAAAAACTCACCCTGTGGCAAGAACTTAATGTCAAGGTCCCTCATGCAGTTGTGTCCCTCATGAACACACAGGGGCACCGCTTCCTTTCCAACTCTCAGCTAGCACAATACCAAGGGCTCTTCTGCGAAAACCCATGGATCACCCTCGAAACAGTAAGGACATTAAACCCAGGAACCTTCCTCCCCATGGAGGAGGAGGAACCAGACCATGACTGCTCTGAGGTGACTGATGAAGTCTACACGAGCTGTCCAGATCTGCGGGATCAAGCCATAAAGAATCCAGAGCTCATGCTGTTCAGTGACGGCAGCAGTTACCTAAAAAAGGGTGCCCGGAAAGTGGGTTATGCAGTAACCACAACAACTTAAGTCCTAGAAGCTAAGGCATTAGAAGCTGGATGGCAGCTCAATGGGCTGAACTATATGCCTTAGTCCGAGCCCTCACCATTGGTGAGAGCAAGCGAGTCAACATCTATACTGACTCTCGGTACACCTTCGCTACTGTACATATACATGGAGCCATCTACAAGGAAAGGGGCCTCCTAACCGCAGCAGGGAAAGCTATCAAGAACAAAGAGGAAATGCTGAGACTCCCCGAAGCCATCTGGTTTCCAAAGGAAGTAGCAATCCTGCACTGTAAGGGACACCAGAAAGGAGATGACCCCATCATGCGGGGAAATCATTTGGCAGATGAGGCAGCCAAGACTGCAGCCAGGGAGGATATGGACAGAGCCCCTTCCCTCACCATGGCCCTGACACCCCAGGAAGAAGTCCCTCCACCCAGTTACACTAAAAAGGAAAAAGAATGGGCCATGGCTGAGGGGGCCACCCTGACTGAAAAGGGATGGTGGATGATGCCAGACGGGTGCGTCTTCATTCCAACAGCAACTGGAGGGCATCTAGTCAAGGAACACCACTGACTCACTCATCTGGGAAAAACTGCATTAGAGCCCTTCTCAAGAAGCACTACTAACATCAGTCAGCTGCCAGCACTATGCTGAGCAATGAGTGAACGGTGCATGACATGTGCTAAAAATAATGCTCGGTCTGCACCACGGCCCCCGCCAGGTGTCCAGAGGATGGGAGCAACCCCCTAGATCTAAGATCTAGAGGTAGACTTCACAGATGTGTAGCCAAGCAGGGGGTTCAGATATCTCCTAGTAATAGTATGCACATACTCTGGGTGGGTCAAAGCTTCCCGACCAGGACAGAGCAGAGCCAGGAAGTAGCTAAAGTCCTTTTGTGGGAGATCGTGCCCCAGTTCGGCCTGCCATTAACAATCCACAGTGACAATGGACCCGCATTTGTAGCAGACACTGTATTGTACTGGCCTTGACCAAATCTCTCAACATCACCTGGAGACTCCATACCGCTTACCAGCCCCAAAGCTCAGGAAAAGTAGAGTGAATGAATTGCACCCTTAAGGGAACCTTAGCAGAGTTTTGTCAGGAGACTAACCTCTCATGGCCAGATCTGCTACTCCTAGCTCTCCTGCATGCTGGCTGCATGCCTGGGACACTAGATTTCTCCCCTTTCGAAATAATATATGGACGCCCCCCATGCCAAAAAAATAAAGGAGCAGCTTCAGGCCCTGGGGGCCACCCTAAATAAATTACAAAAATACACCACTGAGAGGGCCCCAGTCTCCTTAGGGTCTCAGGTACACTCCTTCCAGACAGAGGACTCAGTTGGGGTCAAGGATTGGAAGAAAGATCTCCTCAAACCACAGTGGACAGGGCCCCACACTGTTGTACTAACCACCCCTACTGCCCTCAAGGTCTCAGGTGTCACCCGTGGGTCCACCACTCCAGAGTGAAGAAAGCTCATCATTCAGACGAAGAGTCATGCCAGTGGAAAGTCCAGCCAAACCCCACAGACCCGCTCTGGCTTTGCCTTCGACGAGACCCCACCGACTAATGGACACCTGCTTGCCGTGGTCCCTAGCTCTCATCGGTGTGATATCCCTCATCCTAGCAGTCGGACTTTATACTGTTGCCCCTTCTGACTGGACTTTCCCCCAGAGACTTGCCATTGTTGTTGTTTATTGGGTCACCTTAGGATGTATTACTACACTCACTTGCTCATAGATTTCCCCTCCCTTACTCTCCAAGCCATAAGGATACTAGGGAGCACCAACTACCCGCCATGTACATGCCAGCATTATCACAGCCCTCTTGGGCAAATAACCTCGATGAGTGTGCTAAATGCCACCCAACCCTCTGCCAACATGAGGGTCTATTCTACGTGTCCAGTCACCCAACAGACCGATGTCTCAACTGCTATGTGTCCCTGCCCCCTGAGGACGCCCCAGCCCCTCCATGGCCTCTCCCCACTCCTGTCCCAAAGGCCCCTGCCCGAGCTCCCACTCTCACTCTAATTGCAGCCATACCCAACCGAGAACAGACAACACCAACACCATGGTCTCCCTGTTCTTGTACCTCAGTATACCCTAGCATACCAAGACAATGTTATGACTCAAAGGAAGTTAGTGTTTGTCACCATAGTGGGGAGACACTCATGACCAGAAAAATTAGGCCCAGACTATACTGGAGATATAGGAATCCAAGATGTCCTGAGGAAAAGGGCCTAACCTGCTGGGAACCTGACCTTTATCAACCCCTGCTGAAGCTTCCTCCCCATCGGGGACCTCTCGCTCTAGACCCTCAAGTGAATGGTATATTAGAAGGGATCCACCATTTACTCAACACAACCAACCCTCGGTTGGCTGCAGATAGCTGGCTCTGCCTGCAAACCGGGCCCCCTCAGCTTATAGCAAGCCCACTGAGTTTCCTCAACCTGACCAGACCCATGAGTGACCCTCCCGAACCCACAGAAATAGACCCAAAACCGGCCAAAGTATTGTTGTCTTACCCGGCCCCCAACTGTGTCCATAATCCTGGGGAAACACATTCAGTAGGAAGTCTATCTGCCACCCAGTGTCTCCAAACCCACAGCTGCCTTTCGCTTGATGGGTGCATGTCTGTCACACCATGGTGCCCTCCAGAACCTGGCACCCTTTTCATGTGCGGACGGTATATTTATCGATGCTTACCAGCGAACCGGGTGGGGACATGTGCATTGGTGCTTCTTACTCTCCAGGTAGATATAAGCCCCAATAATTAATTCCTTCCCATTCCCTTGTTGGCACATACACAGCCCAAAAGGGCCGTCCAATTCATCCCACTATTGGCTGGATTAGGCATAACAACAGCTGTGGGCACTGGAATAGGAGGAATCGCCTCATCCTTCTATTACTACCAGCAACTGTCAGAAAATCTTGCAGAAGATAAAGAACAGGTGGCCATGTCTATAATGACCATACAAGGTCAGATGGACTCCCTTGCAGCAGTGGTACTACAGAATCGGAGGGGCTTGAACCTGCTCACCGCTGAAAAGGGGGGACTTCTTCTCTTCCTAAATGAGGAATGTTGTTTCTATATAAACCAATCAGGGTTAGTCAGAGACATGATCCAGCAACTACAAGATCGGATTGCACACAGGAGAGAAGAATTAGCAAATTCTTGGGGCATTTAGTATAATATCTGGAGCTAGGCTACATGGCTCCTTCCCCTAGCCGGTCCTCTCCTCATGATCCTGTTGGTATTCCTGTTTGGTCCATGTATTACTAATCTCATCACCCGATTCATCAGCTCTTGGATAGAATTAATTAAATTACAACTACTGGTAACCCAATACAGACCACTAGACTGGCAAGAGCCCTAATAATAATAATAATCAATGCCCATTCAAGTAAGAAAAAGGCATCGAAAGGGGGGAATGAAGAGGAAAAATCTGTGTCCTAGGGTGGCTGACTGAGCCAGCAGGAAAGTCCCAGTCCCTGCCCCAGGGCTCTTCCAGGTTCTTCTCCCTGCTCCGTTTCCTGCATGCCAAAAGTGCCAAGTATGTGGAAGTAGAAGTGTATAAATTACCCCCCTTTGCTTGTGCTCGGGGCTCAGAGCTTTGGAGATCATTCTCCTCTGAGCCCACTGGCATTAAATAAACCTCCTATCCTCCAAGATTTCCAAGTGCCGCTTGGTTCTTCCTTCGGGGTTCCAGTCCAGGTTCCGTAACAGTAGGAGTGACCATTTGTATATCTTCTTTGGAGAAATGTCTATTCGGGTCCTTTACCCTTTGTTTAATCAAGTTATTTGGTTTTTGGTTCTTTGTTGTCATTGTTGCTTTGCTTTTGAAATGTATGAGTTCTTTATGTATTTTGGACATTAACCACTTATCAAATACATACTTTGCAAAAATTTTCTCCTACTCTGTAAATTATCTTTTCATTTGTGGATTGTTTCTTTGCTGTGCAGAAGCTTTTTAGTTTGATATACTTGATGTTTGCTTTTGTTGCTTGTACTTTTGGTGTCGTATCCAAAAAATTATTGCCAAGACCAATAACAAGATAATATTCCCTCTGTTTTCTTTGAGAAGTTTAGAGTGTTGGGTCTTATGCTTAAGGATTTAATCTATTTTGAGTTGATGGATGTGTATGGTGTAATATATGGGCCCAATGTCATTCTTTTGCATGGAGATATCCAGTTTTTTCCAACAGCTTTATTGAAGAAACTGTCCTTTTCCCATATTGAAAGCACACAAAAAGCCAACAGGTATATGAAAAATTGCTCAACATCACTTATCATCAGGGAAATGTAAATTAAAAGCATGATGAGGTATCAGCTTACACCTAGATTAAATGTTCATAAGAATGAATTTTATCAAAGAGACAAAAGGTAAGTATTGGCAAGGAAGTGGAGAAAAGGGAAGTCTGATACCCTGTTGGTGGAATTGTACTTGGTATAGCCATTATGAAAAACAAAATGGAATTTCCTCAAAACATTAAAAATAGAACTATCATATGATCCAGCAATTCCACTTCTGAGTATTTATCCAAGGGAATCAAAATCAGGAGATCAAAGAGATACCTGCACTCCCATGTTCATTGCAGCACTATTCACAATAATCAAGATACGAAAACAAACTAAAGGTCCACATGGAAAGAAGAATGGATAAAGAAAATGTGGTATATACATACAATGGAATCTTATTCAGCCTTAAAACGGAAGGAAGTCCTGTCATTTGCAACTATCCAGATGAGCCTTGAGGACATTATGGTAAGTGAAATAAACCAGTCACAGAAGCACAAATACTACACGAGGTCCTTATAAGTGGAATCTAAAATAGCCAAAGTCATAGAAGAGAATGGAGAATAAACGGTGGTAGCCAAGGGCTAGGGGGAGGGGAAAATGTGGAGATGTTTGTCAAGGGTACAAAATTTCAGTTATGGAAGATGAGTTCTGGAGATCTACTATACCACATAGTACTACAGCTAACAATACAATATTGTATGTTTACTTAAAATTGGCTAAGAGGATAGCTCTTATGTTTGGTATTTTCACCACAAAATAATAAGAAGAATGATAATAATAATAGTAATAATAATAATAATAGTGATGGGAGGAAACGTTGGGAGCTGATGGATAGGTCTACGGCCTTGGTGGTGATGATGGTTTTATGGGTTTGTACTTATCTCCAAACTCATCGAAGTGCCTACATTAAATATACACAGCTTGTCACAGGTACCTTGATAAAGTAGTAGAAGTGAGTGATAGGCATCAATAACAAAACAAAGTTCAGCATTCCAATTCAAATATATTAAATTCCACTCTTCTTCCCACTTCTTCATGGGTATTACTTTTTGTCTCAACCAGTTTTCATTCTCCCTTTTGCTCCCTTTTGTATCATTATTTCTTCAGCTACCAGATACTTGACGGGTTCCTACTTTCTTCCCATGTCATTGTTAGGGGTTCTCAACATCCATCTAGGTATGTTTGGAAAGTGATGCTGAAATTGCATTTATTCCTCATGTGGCCACAGAACAAGAGAAAACCAGAAACTTTGGAGATTACAAAATACGTGATGGTATTTTTGTGTAAACTGAGAGGTCATTTGTATCATTGGATAATGCTGCTGTGACCACTGATCTACCCAACACTCTGCACACATTGATATCATGTCCCCTACGCACAACAGTATGCTATATTTGCTTCTGGATAATGGAGGAGAGAGGTAGGAAAAATGCACTTGGTATGGGTGGTGAGCTGCGTCTCCTTTCAGCTCACTCCCACCAGGGCCTTCTCTATAAAAAAACAACATTGCTCAATCGACCCTCTCAGCCTGACAGGAAAGACTTCCCTAATTGTAAATACAAAAGCACATTTTAAGCTAAACAAACATGTTTTACAATGTACCTATCATCATGAATCTCTGTATAAATTTCCCTTTTGTCCTTTTGGTAATGTGTAAAATTGAGAAATCAACTTAAAATTATTCAAATTTTCTGGAATTGCTGCATGCTGCATCTGAGAGTTGTGGAGAGCCCTCTGTTCCCCAAACCTTCTTGCCTGGCCCCAATTTTGAGCAATTTGGCATTTGGTGATTTCCCTCTATTTTTCACAATCAACTCAGCTGTTAATTAAACCCAGAGCAACATCTCCATGACAATGACTCTGGCATCAGGAGACCCAGCAAAGAACCGCCCACTACCAATACATACAACAAAAGTGCCAACTCTTCTGTGGTCAGTGTTTGATGTGGGTTGTGGATTTTGGTCAATTGGCACAAAAGGGCAGGAGGAAACTGGTTGCATTTGGTCGGGGTCTCAGGCCCCAGGCTATCATCACATCTCTGTCCCTGAATAGAGATCAGTAGCCTCTGTCCCATTCTGACCGGTCCCCTTCCTCCACTTCAGCTTCGGTTCGGTCCCCAGCAGCCTCTGTGCCTCTGCTCCTCTCAGGAAGAGGGAGGGCAGATGGGAGTCCATCACTGAATAACAGACATCCGTCTAGGACTGAATCCCTATCCAACTGAGAAACTGGACAATGGACAGAAGCTGAGAGTAAACATCTAGCTCCCAGTGGGATCTGTGGTTTTACATCACAGGTAAGAGACAGAGAAGGGTGATGCGCCATCCTGGTATAGTGCCTCTAAAAACGGATGTCACCACAAGTGAGGATGTCGTCTCCAAATAATGTTATCCAGGACTGTTTAAGCCTTAAAGTGACTTTCTGTAAAGCTATGCATATAAATTTTATACATATCCTAAATTAACTGACTCAGTGTGCTTCCTCAATTTACATAGACACTGTCTTGGTTCTGATTTAACTCAGTAGGGCACTCAACAATATTTTAATGAGAAAATCTTTAGTTCATTAGAGCAAGGATACTTAACATAAAACCTACCCTCTTCATAAATATGAAGTACATAATACTGTAGTGTTAACTACAGGCACAATACTGAAAAGCAGATCTCTAGAATGCGTTCATCTTGCATGGCTAACTCTCATAGCCATTGAACAACCACTCCGCACTTCCCTGACCCTGGCAATCACCATTCTGCTCTGTGTCTATGAGTTTGACTCTTTAGCTTTCTCCTATATGTGGAATTTGCTCTTCTGGGACTGGCTTACTTCACTCAGCATAATGTCCTCCAGGTTCATGTTGTTGAAAATAGCAGGATTTCCTTTTTTTTTTTTAAGTCTGAATAACATCCCATTGTGTATATATACCTACAAAATCTTGAATAATGACCTTTTTCAGAAATGGTTGTAGTATGTGGCATCTAGACAATTACAATACCTAATACAGGTCCTAGTACTTAGTGAGTTCCCTGCAAACAATGATAGTTGACAGATATGAAGACACAGAAATCCAAAGGAACACAAAATTAGCGTCAGTCAGAATCACTAGCCCAAGCTCAAAGAGACCAGTTGGGCTCAAGAACAGAACATGGGAGCAACTGTACAAAGATGCACAAAGAGGGAGTTAGTATCTACATAATAAACACCTCAAGGAGGCATAATAACACAATTGCAATAACATTCTGAAAGACAAATACCATTCTTCTGTTGCAGGCACATCCACTTGGTTGCGTTCTAGTCTTGGGGTCTTCACAGCACTCTCTGAAGCTCAATTTTTTCATCTCTCAGATGAGACTGCTAGGCTGGAGCTTTAAGATCTCTTATGACCATGACATTTATGACTCAGACTTTTGGAGATTCTCCTGGGTAAGGGACAGGGATGATGCAGCATACCCTTCCCTGTCCTGTGAAAGGAAACTGTCTTTATCCTATTAAACCCTTTCTGAAACCAGTGGAGTGCACCCAGCACTATCAAAGTCCTATTCTGAAAAGCATCTGCCCCATTTTGATTCTAAATGATAATGACAGAATTAATATTTGTATAACACTTAACCATTGCAGGAGTATTTTCTCACTGATTTTGGAGAAAGCTTGAAAGTTAAGTTAGCTGATTATGAGTGAACTCCATTATAAAGATGAGAAAATTGATTCAGACACATCAAAGTCCCATAGCCAAAACATAGTGGGGTCAGGACTTGAGTCCACAGCAAAAGTGTAACAGAAATCTTGTCTTAAAGTACTTTCATATGGAAGGAGAGGGACAGAATTCTGCTTTCCTCTTCTCGCCAACATATGTGTGTGTGTGTGTGCATGTGAGCAATACTCCTACACCAGTCAGATGATCTATAATCTAGTAATAGTTCTAATGGCTGTGTGAACTTGATGAGTATCCTCAAACTCTTTGGTTATCAAATTTCTCATCTTTATAATGGAGATATTAAAAATAATATATACCTCAAGGACTCATTATGAACACCGAATGAGACAATACATATACATTTTTTTTCACTCTATCCTGAATATGGTGAACTTGTAATAAATGTTAGTTCACATTATATTTCTAAAAGATGGTTCTAAATTTTGGTTGATAAACTATTAGCAAAATTGTATTTTAATTTTTTTCTTCCTGGAAATGTCAAAAGGAATACTGACAGACTAATGGTGGGGATGAAATTCCCCCTAAAGAACTAACTGAAGTAGGCTGGGGGTGAGGTTAATTTGTGACCCTGATGTGAAGTTTATGGTACAGAAACAGAAGAAAGGGAAAAATGTGTGTCTCTTGTTTCACAGACCTGTATAAACATCTGCTTTTCCTTTGGAAGTATGAAGACTCCGTGTGTTGACACAGCTAAATAGCAAGCCCTGGTTCCGTTCTGAAGGGCCAGTCAACACTAAGGAAAGTGGTCATCAACCCAATCACAATGTTTACGTGAATAACACCAGTAATATCCATATTTTTATCAAAATGCTTACTGGTGATATTCAAATACTGTTTGTTCTTCAAAGCTTTCCAGAAATTATTTGTTTTTTCCTCAAGATTTTCAGGACATTTTGCTTGTACTTCTTTCATAATGTTTATGATAGTCTGCCTTGTAATATGCTTGTTGTTTGATTCTCTCTTCTTGGAGAAAGGAACTCTGATTTTATTCATGTTTACATTTTCAGTACTTAGAACATAATAGAAATCATGAAATCATAAAGTATGAGAATCATGGAACAATGTATTCCAGTCTTTAGAAGCTCAATGAATAGTTGAGTTTGATACCTAAATACATAGATACCTAAAAACATGTTGTACAAAATATGCATCATTGATAATTATAAAACATCCATAAGGAAAAAGTCCTAGGTTTATATTCATATGTGACTAAGATTAACTACAATTTATTTTCTAAATTTGTTTCATACCATCCCCCAACAAAATAGAAAATGTAGGAAAACTTTCTACGAGGCGTCAATAACTGATATCGATGACTCAGAGCAACCAGACACCAAAGGGCTGGCATCATCCTTCGAGGTCTAGCCCTTGCTCCCTCCAGCGCAGAGCAGGACTCTCTGGAAAACCAGATTACCTTCAGTCAAGCTTGGAAAGCCTCAGGGGAATGATAATCCCTCTTAAATTTTCCCTCCCCTAGAAATCACAGAAAAGGCAGATTCAACAACTTGCCATGAGTTAAATGCTCATTATCTCACTGATGAAAATATTTCTGGTCCAACTTCCACAGAACAACAGTAAAGTAATGAAAAAGAAGTGTTTACTGAGCATTCACTATTTACTAAATTAGACTCTTTCATATACATGCTTTCAATTAATTTTCACTGTAGCCCTGGGATGTAGGAGTTACTTTTCTCACTATACAAATGAGAAAACGGGACTTGGAGAATTTATGATCTTACCACTAAGAATATGCCAGAGTCAGGATTAAAGCCTAAATCTGTTTAAGTTCAAAACCTACTTTATTCCTACATTACTCAACTTTACTTGTGTTTATAAAGGTAAAATTTGAGATCATATGCATGGAAATTCATTAGTAGTCCTGAGAATTGGGGATCCTGGAATTAGAAAGATAACAGTTTACCAGTAATAAATATGCCTTCTAGGAAATAAAAGCCCTTGTGTCAGGCATTGAACAAAGAACTAGGGGAATAAGGTGGAGGACGAGAAGGTCTGACGGGGTGAGGCATGACACTATGGAGACACAAAACATCAGGGACAGGACAGCCACTGTGCTTCCCTGAACTATTTATACATCTGGATGAAAGTGGTAGATACTAAATTATGCCCAGTCTCATTATATTTTCCAAGAATGCTTTAGTTCAACATTTCTATAACAGATATAAAGAAACCCAGAAATAAGCACAGACATATTTTTTTCCAAGGATATACAAAAGATTTTTTTCCTTGGTGCTTTCAGTTGCAAGCGCAAATCTGTCATTTCAATCATCACACTATTTTATGATAATCACTTCTGCAAACATCTCACCCTGAACTGTGAAGTCTTGGACTGGGTCTTATTTATATGTGTGTCCTTAACACACAGTGCCTGGTCCTAATCACATTGCTTAACACTTCTTGTATAGCATCTGATATTCTTGATTTAGGGGTTCTCTGCTAAGGTAGGGTACACTGCCATTAATTTTTGTTATTGGTATTAGTTAAGATAATAACTTCAAATGATATGCTTTTTTTAAAATGGGATAAACGCAAGTCTACCTTATAATTTCTCTCCCATTTACTTACATTCCCATATATCCTAGAGACTAACATATGTCCAAGGATTTGGGAATACATGGAATTCCAGTGATGCTCTCTTCAGTGCTATATTCCTATTGTAAATGGAGATTTCTCTTTTCGGTTTGAAAGATACTACTTAGTTCCTTGTAGTACAGAAACCCTTAGGCATTCTTGGTCTTGTACAATCCTCATGCCCAGGAGGAAAGAACACTGAGGATTCTCTTACTCTGCACATTCTAGGAAGGCTTCTTGACACCACGAGATAAGTAACAACATGCCAAGTTAGCTTTTTTATTTGTATGATTATTATTTATTGAGAAGCTATTAGGTACTTAAGATGGTTCTAGATACTGAAGAGCATTCAGGTGAAGATACATAAAATTTACATCTTCCCCTTAAGGGTACAAAATCCAACGGAAAAGAGAGATGAGAAAAATGCAACACAATATTTCAAAATCAAGTAAACACATTAAATTGGCAATTAATGTCTTACACAAATTCTGAAGAAGAAACAACTCTTTATGGGGAGATATCAAGGAAGTTCCCCAATAAGCAGATTTGGCTGAGGCTTCAGAATAATGGTAAAACATTTATAAATAAAAAATAGGTAACAAGCTAGCATAAGCAAGGAGTAGAGGCAAGGAAGATGCAACATAACTGCATGAGAGTGATGCATTCCATGAAGGTTGATATGATCACAGACACATAGTTTGGTTTCCAAAACAAGACCTTAAAAACCAAAAAGTGTTGGGATATGAAGTCATGAGTAAAATTTTGAGGAGGGGAGTAATATGATATAATTTATATTATAGAAATTTACCTGGCATCAGGGGCAAGATGCATTGAAGAGATGTGGGTGGGATGGGAAGGACAGGCACAATGGGGTGTCAGTAGGAGTTAAGAGAAGTGATGGAAATGGACAAGGGTCCTGAGGAAGATGGGGGTACTCTCTGTAGGAGGAAGGACTCCGAGGTGGGTATTGGAGGATGCAGAGGTATTTTCTATCCTGGAAAACTTTTTTGAGATTGGGGAACAGAAGGAAAGTTCAGAAGCAAGAGTCAGCATAATGAGAGTATGCGAAGGTGGAGCCAAAGACCATGCCAGGAAGTGTGGCCAACAGGGGCAAGGAAAATGCAGGTCCAGGTTACAGAGAGATGGGAACTAAGAGTCGGACTGTAAGTATAAGGGGAATGCTAATGAGAAGCTGCTGAGGATCATAGACAAAGTTGCCTCTCAATGTAGCATGTTAAAACGATTTACTCTGCAACTGAGGGTATGGGCATGTGTGAGGACAAGTAAACCAAAAGGCCAGGTTTGCATGATAAACCGAGTGAGGGGCGAGGAATGTGAATGACAGTTGCATCCTGCAAAAGCAGATGAAGCGATAGTTGGGTCTGAGAAAGTCCAGAACCGTTTGCCTGTGGTGTTAGAATGATTGTGGAGATGCAAAGTTGGACATGCACTTGGCTGATTTTAGACGCCTCTTCCTGTCTTAAAAATAAACTGGATGGAGGGGGAATAATGAATTTAGAACTCAGATCTTAACACCTACTCAATGATGAACAATTTCTTGTGATTTTACTAGTTTTCAGAGGTTTATCTTGACACTATCTCCTCCTCTCTTGGATTGTCTCCAAATTATGAATCTTCCATGGAGCGAGGCAATGAGACCCTGGTGAGGGAGTTCACCTTCCTTGGCTTCTCTTCTCTGGCCGGGCTGCAGCAACTGCTCTTCATAGCCTTCCTGCCCCTCTACCTGTTCACTCTGGGCACCAATGCCATCATCATTGCCACCATCGTGCTGGACAAAGCCCTTCACACCCCCATGTACTTCTTCCTTGCTGTCCTTTCTTGCTCTGAGACCTGCTACACCTTTGTCATTGTACCCAAGATGCTGGTGGACCTGCTGGCCCAGAAGAAGACTATCTCCTTCCTGGGCTGTGCCATCCAGATGCTCACCTTCCTCTTCCTTGGCTGCTCTCACTCCTTCCTGCTGGCAGCCATGGGTTATGACCGCTACGTGGCCATCTGTAACCCTCTGCGCTACACGGAGCTCATGGGACATCGGGTGTGTGTGGGACTAGTGGCTGCTGCCTGTGTCTGTGGCTTTACTATTGCACAGATTATCACCTCCATGGTATTTCACCTGCCTTTCCACTCTTCCAATCAGCTCCATCACTTCTTCTGTGACATCTCCCCTGTCCTCAAAGTGGCATCTCACCATACCCACTTGAGTCAGATTGTCATCATCATGCTCTGTGCATTGGTCCTCATTGTCCCCCTGTTACTGATTTTGGTATCCTATATTCACATAATTTCTGCCATAGTCCAGTTTCCTTCCACATTAGGCAGGTACAAAGCTTTCTCCACCTGTGCATCCCACCTCATTGTTGTCACCATCCATTATGGTTGTGCCTCCTTCATCTACTTACGGCTCAAGTCCACCTCCTCCTCAAGCCAAGATGCTCTCATATCTGTCTCCTACACCATCCTCACTCCACTGTTCAACCCACTGATTTATAGCCTCAGAAATAAAGAATTCAGGACAGCGCTTCATAGAGCTGTGGGAAGAACCATTTCCCTGCCACAACGTTAATCAATATCTTGCTCTTTCCAAACAGTAAAGTGCAAGGTGTACAAGGAAAAATTCCCAGAGTAGAAGTGACCAAGCAAGAGAGCAGAGTTTTCAAGAACAGAGATCATTTCCTTCATTTCCATATATAAAATTCAGAAAAACACATCTTGCTGTAATCACATCCATTATTGCTCATTGAGGTTTTTTTCAGTTGAGGGAAAAATAATGGATGGCTATTACAGGAAAACTTGTGTGTGTTCAGAATTCTAGGCTCTGGCAAATACTATTATTCAGTCTTAGCCAGATGGGAATCCAACCCTGAAAAATACTTCAGGGCCCTGAATCTCTGTTTCAAGGACCCAGGAAGCTCCTGTCTCCCTATTTCTCCCTTTCTGGATATTTCCTGAGTCTCAGTCTTTCAATAACGGCAGACCACAATGCTTACATGACATAACATTTTTAAATGGGGGAGACGATGTTTGGTGCTTAAGATATATCGAAGTAAAGTTCAAGCAAGAAAATTATACAAGAAGTTACCCATTTATGTGTTTCTAATGTATTATGGGAGCAAACTTTTTTCTAATTTTCTATGCACTGACATAAATCTAAATTTGGTTAGCATCCCTTGAGGATACTCACAGAAGCATGGATTAAAGAGAACACCTAAAATCTCACAGCATGGCCAAGAAAGGCAGGCTAAGCTTAACCCTTTTCATTAACTATTCAGCAAATAGAAATCCCTGTGTAAAAAGCAAACAGTTTCTGTTCTCCATGAGCTCCGGGGTCTCATGTGCATTTGAGACCAGAATTTCTGTTAGCCATTTTCATTTTCTTTCCTTCCTGCAGGAGTGAGAACAAACAGGGCCCCCGCTCTGTGCAGAGAGCTGCCTCCTGGCTGTATGCGCCCATCAAGATCCACTGGTCAATAAAGGTCTTCTGACTGAATCATTTTGTTTCCACATTTCTCCCTTTTCTTCCACTAGATGCTCATCAATGACATATCCTTGCCAAGGCTTAAAGCAAGAGGAGGGGACAGGATGTCTCATTCACAGCCCCTGCTTGTTGTGGGATGCTGAGCTTGTCTGCAAGGCTGTAAGTCAACTGCCATTTCTTTGAAGCTTGAGACTTGCTGAGAGAGGGGCCCAAAGAGCAGAGACTAAAGCAAAATTAATTTCTTTGGTCATCAAGCTCTCCTTTCCTTGGGCCTGTTGCTCAGCTCAGGCCCCCAGCCTATCAAGTGTCTCATGAAAAGGAAATAAACTGATAAACCCCATGTGAGTCCATTCCATGTGTTAATTCTTCAAACCTGCAGTATGTGTTGCTCTTTCAAAATTGTTACTTGATGTGCACTTTGGGCAGCCTGGGAAGTACACAGTAGGATCCATATTTTAGAGGTGAGAAACTGACTGTCAGAGAATTAAAACCTCTAGCCCACTAGTGAGTAGAATTAATACTGACCCCACATCATCTGCTTCCTTTATTAAGGTCCCTGCAGTGCTCTCACATGACCTCTCATGAAGATATGACCTTTTTAATTAATAGAGGGTAGAATGCATATGTATTCATCTCCAGCAGCAGAAGACTATGCCAGGTGGAAAAGATAAACTCCCATGGATGAGACAAATGGCCTTCACCTCATAGTGTGTCACTCATCCCCATCCTAATATGATAGGTACTGTGGGGTGGAGGCATAAGAAAACCTCCCCCTTTTCCTCTGGTCTTGTCCATGACTCATGGACACTGCTACTTGGAGGCAGATACCAGAACACTGATAAGTGGGTAGGGTCACTGTGTGTTAAAAGGTCACATGTGTTAGATGATTCTCCTGACACTTCATCCTTACTCTTTTTTTATGTGACCAAAGAATTCATTTGACCTTGGGCCTGACCTCATGAGTTAGAACTGAACATCCTCTCCTTCCTCTTTCACACACATTCACACACACACACTCTGTAGTCCTTTGTATCTTGCAGGAAAGTGGTAAGATCTTCAGATCTGGGGTTGGCTTTAGTGAGAAAGCAAAGCCCTTTAGGCCTTCAGACTAAGGTATTATTTCAGCTGAGTTTACAGTCATAAATTCAGCCAATAACAAAAATTCATGTTTGTTTCTTTGTTTCCATTCATTATCGTGGTCCATGAATACATCATGGGAAAGGCCAAACCGAGGCAGAATTAGGGCTCAGGGAATATCTGTGACCTTGGCTGTAACACAATGTAATAACACTGCAAGTGGATTTGTGGCCTCTCGGGCTGGCCTTGTGCATCAAGACTGATGTTCTAGGACACCCTCTAACATGGAGCAGGCCAACCGTTATTCAAGAGAATGTAATTTTGAGCATATCAACCTAAGATATCTCCAGACTAGAGGAGAGTGAACTATGGCTAGACAGCAGTTACTGCCCCCCCGCACCCCACAGAGGCATTCGTGCTGAGGAGGGAAGAGTCAGTTTGAGCCCAGGCAACGAAGAGCCTTCCACCTCACAGAGTTCTGTTCCATAGAAGTCAGTGAAAGATTATTTTAAAATGAAAATTTTTGTTTTCCTATTCATTAATTTATAACAATATTAACATTCACAGGTTGAGTTGATCAGATTGACTAGGTATTTATACTCAGAGAAAAAATTCAACACATCATTTTTTTCCTAAACTCCTGATGCTTTTCTCATCTCTCTTGATGATTTTAATGAGATATTATCAGTAATTTCACACATTTTCAGAAAACCAGTCACTGTGCAATAAGAGATGGAATTTTGTGTGGGCCAGCTTAGCTCTGCACATCTTGCCAGGACATCTTCATTTGAAAAGACAGTTGCTCAGAGAAGCACTCTGCACACGTTTGTATGCGTACCACCCTCCTCTCCTTCTCTCCTGGCAATTAAAATGTGACTGTGGCACAACTTCACCTTCTCAATGAGGCTCTGAGCCCAGGGACCAGAAATACAGACCATGTATGTCTAAGAGGACGAGAGAGATCAGCCCATGGCAAAAACAGGGCTCCAGACATGCCCATCTTGTAGCAGATTATTCCTATCCCTTCTGCACTGCCTCAGCCTTCATGTGTTAATTCAAACTCATTCCATGCTCCTTGAGACGACTCCCTATATCTTTTCCCCGAAAAACTTCTGTCCTTCCTGAGGTGATTTTCCCCGCGATTCCACTTTATCTCGAACTTTCCTTTATGGAAAACCTTTTGGAACATGATTTTGCTTTTTGCTTTGGCTTTTTCCTTCGTATGTCTCAGTCAAGAAAGCTGCTCATTTCCCCTGATGAATCTTTATGAGCAAGGTGGAAAGAGCTTGTGTCAAGTGCAATGCAGTAATCTTTCCCAGGGGATATGATAACACATCTACAGAGCAGATGTTGTGTCTCTGCTTGGCAAGAGACCAAGAGACATCACTGTCAGCAATCAGCGGAGCAACAGCTCAGAATGAATTTGTAGGAGATGTGAGCTCCGTAGAGTGCATGCGGGGGAGCAGAGAGATGTGCTGGCTGCCCGGTCTGCGTCCACAGGGCTCTGAAAGTTTAAGAGCAAATCCTTAAATAGCCTGCAAATGAGGACCTGAGGAGGAAAGGGGCAGATCTGGGATATATGTGCTCCTCCTGGGGCTCAACACAGCTGAGGAGAAGGTCAACGGAAGGGGTTTGCAAATATGGGAAAAATAAATTATTTACCTCACAAAACATCTAGAGATACATTTAACAATTTCTAGTCAAGACCTATTAAAATAAAATTTTTACTTTATTGAAATATAAAGAAAACTCTTTTCTGAGGGATACAGAATAAAACCTGAGTAAATACAGAAACACGCTATGTACAAGGATCAGATGTCCCAATTCTGTAGAGTTACCAATTAGTCCTATTTCATCTTTAACTTCAAATCAGTTCCAATCAAATATCTATTTTTTGATAGTGTGATAAATGCCCCTGCATTTCTAAGGGAAGACTAATTGCAGATGAATATCCAAGGGTATTCTGAAAAAAGCAGTGGTAAGTGTTACTCTGCCAAAAAGTAAAATGCAAAATGAATGATAATCATTAAATTAATGTAATATTAAAGAAAATTAGATCCACAGATCAAAGCACAGAATGGAAAATCCCAAAATAATATTATTATGCAGCAACATAATTGAGGAAGGGTTATTTTAAAAGAAGTGCACATCATTTGATATTAAAAGGATGCCAGTTAGATTTTTATCTCACACAGTTTATTCTAAAAATTGATCAGCTGTTACAATATTTTTAAATATAGTAAATTTAAAAGACAATTTAAGTAAATACGTCCGATCTTGAGGAGCTCTCTAAAACATGAAAGCAGAAGTAGTAAACAAAGGAAATGATTTTAGTGTATAAATGATTTCTACAATATCAATTAGCTATTAATTAAAATAAGGGACAAAATGAGCAAAAATATTTAAACACATAAAAATAATTACTTCTTTATAGAAATATAAATATAGAAAAAATACTATAAAAGTAAAGCCAATTAAAAAATAAAAAACACGAGTGAAAAAGAAATTCAAAAAAAGAAAGTATAGCCACTATATAAAAATATTTTAGAAAAATGTTCCGTTGTGTAAGCAACTGAATTAACACAGAAATGGTCATAAGGATTACATAAGACAACGTGTGCAAAGCTGTCAGTAATTTCCTGACCAATATCAGGACGACAAATGATAGCCAGTATTATTCATAAGTGACTGGGGATTCTTGCTAGCAGGGACTGAAGCGGGGTTGCTGAGCAGAGGAGCAGGATCATGCTTGTTTTAGTTTGCTAATGCCAAAGTGACTTCAGAAAAGTGCAGCTGTCCACCCCCCGACAGCAATCCACGACAACCAAGGCTCAGCATCCTTGCCAAAAATGAAAGTATCAGCTGTTTTACTTTTGCCAGTAAAATGGACAAAATATTTTACTTTAGTTAATATTTTTTATCATTACTCATATCTTGCTCGTTTGCCTTTCTTCACCTATAGATTGACTGTCCTTGTATTTCTTTCACAATTTTTCACTATTTCACTAGGTCATACTTTTTCCTTTCTTTTCTTTAACTCATATGAGGGGGACACAGTGTACAGAGTAAGAGCGTGAATTCTGTAGCCTTCCTGTCTGGGTCCAGCTCCTTTACTTAGCAGCTGTGTGACCTTAGGCAAGTTACTTAACCTCTCTGTCTATCACTTTCCTCATGTATTAAATTGTGATACAGTTTTATTCATATGATAAGTTGATGTGAGGATTATGTTGAATTAATAAATGTAAGGTTATAACAGTGCCTAAAAACAGTGAATTCTGCATAAATGCTGTTGGAATTCCTCCCTCTGTATTAACCGTTTGTCCTAAGCATCACAGCATGAACACTTCTCTAGCCCAGGGATGTGAAATACAGCTTGGATCAGGTGTTGTGTCCTCACATGCATAAGTCTGCCATGTCTTCCTTAATATAGCTCTTCTCTAACTGCTCGTAATAAGATTTTGTAATTTTCCCTGCAGAAGTCTGGCATATAATTTTTTAGATTTATTTTTATTTTGAGGATTTTAAAATGGTGTCTTTTTTCCCCTCAAATTCCTTGTTGGAATTTTTGGAAATGCAATAGATCTGTAAAACAATTTTTTTAATCTAATAAAATTGTTAAATATTCTGACAAATTCAAATAAATTCTTTGTAAATTCTTTTGGACTCCTACACACATAATAGCATCATTTACAAGTAATGACAATTTGATTCTTCTTTTCCAATCTTTATTCCTTTTATTTCTTTTTATCCTTTTATTATATTCTCTGGAGCATCATGTGAAATATTGAATAGAAGTGGTATTAATGGGCTATTGGTATTTATCTCAAAGGGAAAGTTTCTGACATTTTACTATTAGATTTCTGTTCTAGATTCTTTGTATATGCACCAGATTAAGAGATAGCTTACAATTTCTGGTTTGATACAATTTCTTTTTATGAATGATTATTTTTTATCATCATTCTTTAATTAAAGGTGGGAAATTATATTACAATTGTTCTAATGTCAAAAAAAAAAAACAACCCTTGCATTTTGGGGGTTAAACTCAATGTAGGCCATGTTATCTTTTAAAATAGTGCGAATATCCGTTATGTGCTAATGTGCATGTGCGTGCATGTGCCCGTGCACATGTGTGCATGGGTATGTGTGTGTGTGTGTGTCCATGCATGTGAGTGTGTGTCCATGCATGTGCATGCATGGGTATGTGTGTGTGTGTCCATGCATGTGGGTGCGTGTGCCCGTGCATATGCGTGCATGGGTGTGTGTGTGTGTCCATGCATGTGAGTGTGTGTCCATGCATGTGCGTGCGTGTGCCCGTGCATGTGCGTGCATGGGTGTGTGTGTGTGTGTCCATGCATGTGAGTGTGTATCCATGCATGTGGGTGTGTGTGTGTGTGCCCATGTATGTGCATGCATGAGCGTGTGTGTGTCTATACACAGAGGTATGAACTTTCCACTTCTCTTACAGGTCCCATCTGACGTTATATAACCCATCATTGAGTTTTTTTTTTTTTAAATGTTTTATTTATTTATTCATGAGAGTCAGAGAGAGAGAGAGAGAGGCAGAGGCAGAGGGAGAAGCAGGCTCCCCGCCTAGCAGGGAGCCCGATGCGGGACTCGATCCCAGGACCCCGGGATCATGACCTGAGCCGAAGGCAGACGCTTAACCATCTGAGCCACCCAGGCGCCCCCCATCATTGAGTTTTAATATCAGGATCACACTGGTCTCATAAAATGACTTGGGAAGTATTCTCTCTTCATGTTCTCTGAAGAATTTGTGAATCATTGAAATTGTGGAGGCCATTTGGGCCTGGTTATTTCTTTATCGAATGGCTTATAAATGATTAAATTGTTTAATGTTTAAATAAATGCTCATATCTTCCAGAATAGATCACGTTAAGGTTTATTTTACTGAGACTTGATTAACTTTCACCTAACTTTCATAAATGGAGATATAACATTCTTCCCAGTATGCTCTTATTAACATGTTATTCCTCATAGCATCTGTGGTCATATCCCCTTTATCATTTCTAATAACATTTATTGAATTTCTCTGTCTGTGATCAGCCTTACTGGAGAGTTATCATATCAGTTTTTCTCAGAACAATTTTTGACTTTGCTAATCATCTCTACTTTAAGTTTCTTTTCTATTTAAACTATTTTAATCCCTACCTGTACCATAACCATTCTTTTCCCTTTTTATACTCTTTGTTTTTAGGTCTTTTTTCTAATGTATGATTTTAAGGCTATGCAAGTAGCTTTCAGTCCCTCTTCCTTTCTGCCGTAGGTATTTATGGCTGTGGATTCCCTTCTAAGTACTATTGTAGCTGGATCTCACAAGTTTCCTATGCAATATTTTAAAAATATTTTCTCACTAAAGAATTCTTAAACTAGTAGTTACTCAGAAGTATACTTCCTAACTTCCAAACATATGGGGGATTTTCCAGTTATACTTTCTATGTATTTATTTATTCAGCAAATATTTATTGATTGTTACCTACCATGCATCTTTCTAGCACCGGACGTGGATCAGTGAGCAAAATGAATAAACTTGTCTGGCCTTGTGGGGTTTTATTTCATTGTTGTTATTCATATGCACACACTATAGGCTAAAAGCATGTTTTGTGTGATTTTAATCCTTTGATGTGAGTTGAAATTACTTTATTGTCCAGCTTGTAGTAAATGTCCCTGTGCCTTTGAAGGGGATATACATTCTGCAATTGTTAGATGAAGCATTTTGCTATTTTTTTCCTAAATAAAAAGTTTAGCATTGTTCAGGGCTTCTGTATCCTTACTAATCTGTGCTCTACTTTTTATATCAGTGACCAAGAATGTGTGTTAAACTTCCTACAATGACTATGGATTTTCTATTTCTTCCCTTAGTTATCTTAATATTTATATACAATGTTACATAAATATTATACATATATATGTTCAAATTATGGTAGCTTCCTAATGAATTAACCTATATATATTATAAACCAAACCCCTTATCATTGGTAATGTTTTTTGCTATAAAGCCTAAATATCACATTTTAATACAGCTAGCGCTATATTTCTTTGTTTGTTTTTTGTAAGCCTTGACTATTTTTTTTTTTTGCATTATAGAGACTACGCTATAGTAACAAACATTTCTAAATTCTAAATGGTTTACAACTTCAAAGGTTTATTTCTTGAGCATGTTGTCTTTGGGTATCAGGTGGCTACGCCTCTGCATTAAGCTCTGCTTCCTCTTTTCTGGGATCCAGGCTGAAGAAACAGCCCTTATCTGTCTCCCACTGCTCTCACTGTAGCAGGGAAAAGGACAGGTAGATCCAGTCCATAGTTTTTAAGGCTTCTGCTAAGACATGGCCCACACCAATGTTTACATTTCTTAGCCAAAGCAAATCTTGTGGTCAAGTTTGATGTCAATGAGACAGACAGGTAAATATACGTTTCCCACAGGGAAGCACGGCAGATCAAAGGGCTATGCGCCAACATATACAGTACTATTACACGAAAAGCAAAATCTACGGTCCAGATAATGGCCTGAAATTTTCTTTTATTATACTATCCTTGCCAAGAACAAGAATTAATATCATGCTGATGTTTAGAATATACAGATCCACTCCAGATCTCTCACCCGCCTTCTTCCTCAAAAAGCTGACCTGTATGAATTATAGTAATTCAATGCAATTATGAAGGATATAACATCTAGGATGCTGCTAACTCCAGGTAACTCCATAGTCTATGCAATTCTCCTATGCCTTGAATTTCCTCAATTTTAACGTGCTATTTATTTTCCACTGGGACTTTGGCTGATACAATGACTTGGAACAGAAATGACCTGAGAAAAAAACATGGGGTTCTAGGACTGGGTTACTTGTCTATTTAAGAGTACACAGACAACCCCCTTAGTAGTGTGAAAAGGGATGAGTTCATCCTGACATCTAACACCATTTCACTTACTCAGGTAAGCACCAGTGTGGCATAGTTTGAATTATGGAGGGAGGCCACGGCATCAGGCACTCATGTGCTTTCATTTAGATGGCACGGTAATGACAGTGACTTATAAAGAATCTTTAAGATCCTGGCATTTTTACAATCGTAGAATGAACACACACAAAAACAAAGTTACAAGTAATGAATACACAATTTGAAAGATGCGTGGAAAATCAGAATGCCCTTTTAACAGATGTGAAGGAGTCCACATCATCTGGAGTCTTAGGACAGCTTATCACTAAGGGTGAAATCCATAATCTGAAGGTATATTTAGCTTTTAAAGATCAACCTGACCAGAGCTCTTAAGCTAAATAAGACATGAGGCATGAGACACGGGATGAATACGTTTCAGCTGATCTAAGTGAGGCTGAGATCTTGAGCCTCCAATTCCCCTGAACCACCCTTGTCTGTTGAGGAAGATACCACCCCTACCCCCATACATACACATCTAAGGGAATCAACGGTCCTCTGCATAAAAGACTCTGTGGTTGCACCTGGGCTAGTTGCCCCATTACCTAACTTTGTTTGTAGGCCTACAACAGGAACCAGATCACAATGCAATCTGGATAGAGAGGTACAAGGCTTGTTCTGGGGTAGCTTGAACACAAAAAACGAAAACAAATACCTACAAATTCTGCCAATTTGTGTCAGTGGGAGTTCGGAGGCCATGTCCCTATGCAGAAGAGAATTATGAAGAATTATGATCTTAGGCCAGAGGAGAAGAAACATCAATTTCAATCCCATTTAATTCATTGATATAGGAGCACTCAACAGGGATTCAGAATTTTTTTTTAAGATTTTATTTATTTATTTGACAGAGAGAGAGACAGCGAGAGAGGGAACACAAGCAGGGGGAGTGGGAGAGGGAGAAGCAGGCTTCCGGCCAAGCAGGGAGCCTGATGTGGGGCTCGATCCCAGGACCCCAAGATCATGACCCAAGCTGAAGGCAGTCGCCCAACCATTGAGCCACCCAGGCGCCCCACCAGGATTCAGAATTTAATTTGTTGACTCATGCATCCAGAAATGGCATCAATCCTAGAATAACTAACTGAAGTCTGAACTAAATATTGACATATGGTTAACAAATTGGATATGCCACTGTTTTTGTAATACACCATAAAGGAATCCAAAAGCTTTGGGAAATGAATGTGTTGGGATAGAAAAACTATAGAAAAGCTCCTCATCCAACCACTAATCACTATCACCTAAGGGACCCGGCTGTGTTTATAAAATGTAGTGGTGATAAGAATATAAACATCCTTAAAGAGTTCTATGGTAATTGTTATTGTAGACTAGAGATGATGGTGGAAATACTGCACAGCAATTGAGTTCACTGATGTCAAAGAGAGTAATATTATTCTGGAGAATGGAACTCCAGGGGCCACACAGAACTGTCAGAAATAAGATGTGGACAATAAACAATATAAATTGAAGTTTAGGATGATGATTAGTGTTATGACCTGCAAAGATCTGTGGAAATGTCTGACTAAGGGATTTCTAGCAATAAAATAGATCAGCAGCCAATCAATAAACTGCTTGATAGTATTCTATGTCTGATGGATGGATGGCTGTGCAAGTTACAGTGTGGTAATTCATGGCCATTTACCTAAATTTCAGTACTACACCAATTCCCAAACCTGAACCTCCTTATTATGAGAGAAGATGGGTAATTTTGATGAAAGACCCTGCAACACAACCACAATTGTATCCTGAAAATCTTGACCCAGTATTTCCCAGAGGGACCACCACCATTTACCAAAGTTCCTGTGCACTGGATAAAGTAAAATATCCAGACCTTGTGGGGTTCTTAGAAACTGTTTGTACACTTAGGCACATCCCAAGGGACCCAGAATGCCACATGATCTACTGGTCAGAATAAGGACCAATGGAGGTCAGATATTAGAAGAAGTCTTGGTTCAGGTCTGCCAGGATTTGAGGCTATTTGAAACTGGGCTCAGGCTCTGAGAAGGCTGGCTGATCTATTTCTTGTTTGTCTCATTCCTATTGTGTTCCCTTTGTGGATCTCAACCCAAAAGCTTGGGGAGTTCTTCAGCCTGCCACTCCTTGGTGGTCCATGAACTGTATTTTTGTCCTCGGACTCCATGGGTCTCAACCTCTTGACTTTTCAGTGTTTTCTTCCAGAATTGTGTAGCCTTTGTAGATTGACTTTTTTCAGTTAGCAATATGCATTTAAGGTTCTTCAATGTCTTTTCATGGCAGGATAGCTTCTTTCTTTTTCTTTGTCTCTTCCTTCACTAATACCATGCCGTCTTGATTACTGTTACTTTATAGTAAGTCTTAAAGTCTGGTAGTATGAGTCTTCCAACGTTATTCCTCTCTTTTAATGCATTTTAAAATGTAGATTTTATTTTTATCCAGACAGACCAACAAATCAGGAGATAATTGCCATTGAAAAGATAGTTTATTACACACAGTTCCCGTGGGGAGGGGGCACACCATGTCACTCAGGGCTATACCAAGAAACACTGACTTGAGTCATAGGCAGAGAGGGTTAGGGGACCCGAGAAAGATCCCCTCCTTTTGTTGTTGTTGTTTTTGTTCTTGTTTTTGGTTTTGGTTTTCATGGGAAGGAATGGGCAAGGCAGGGTAAGCAGGCTAAGCAGGTTTAGGACTGGCCAGTTTAATAATTTCGGGGAGCTCCTGGGTGTAGGGTCATCCCTAGTTTCTGGTGCTTGGCCCTGAGATAATCAGCATAGGGAAATCATGTAAAGAGCCTGAAAAAACAGATATTTTGGGAGTATGGGCCCTAGATTGTTTGCACATGCTCTAAGGAAAGCCATCTGTTGTCTCCAGGAATTGGAATCCTCTAACCCCAGGGAGGGCAGTCCCTCCCTGGTGAAGGTCCCAAATGTTAAAACAACAGATACAGAAATCAGAAAATGTGGTTAACATACAATATTGTGTTGACTATTCTGGGTCTTTAGCCTTTCCATACAAACTTGATGGTCAGTTTCTTGATATGCATAAAATAACTTGTGATTTTGATTGGGAATACCTTGAATTTATAGATCAAGTTGGGAAGAGCTAGCATCTTAACACTATGGTCTTCCCATCCAGGAACATAGAATATTTTTCCATTTATTGAAATCTCCTATTTCTTTCCTCAGTATTTTATAATTTCACAAAATGGACTTTTGTATATTAATTTTATATTCTGAGATCTTGCTTTAATCACCTATTAGTTCCAGGAGTTTTTTGATCTATTCTATGGGATTTTCTATGTAGACAATCATGCCATCTGTGAAGAGATATTTTTATTTTTGTAATTTCTGTTTTGTTCTTTTCTAGAAGCTAAGCAGAGTTTCCTTTCTCCAGAGATAATCTGTTTTTGTGTCTGGTAGATGTTTAGAGGGACTACCAGTTTAGATTCTCAATAAATTTACCAGTTTAGATCAACTACAAATTAAAAGCAGAGCTCAAGGTTTCTTAGGCCAAGTTGAGATACAAATTTGAGCTGTAAATTAGAATAAATGCCGACTGTTCACACCTCTCTTGAATGGATGTATTTTCCCCACCTTGACCCATGCCTTTGGTCAGCTTCGGGGTAATTTTACCACTAGTACCTCCTAACAGGGAGCTAAGGTGTGAGCTTAGTTCTGCTTCATGCTTATGTTAAGGCAGCATCCTTCAGTTACAGCTTAAAGTAGAAGATCTACTTTTTGACCCTCATTTAGAGAGTGTTGGACTTTAATTTCTGTTGGTGTCATCCTGTGATTCCCTCAAATGAACAACTTGGGTTTGTCATTCCTTCCAGATAAGTAAATGTCCTCAGTGTGGAAGGAACTTCCAGCACTCCACCCATCTCTCTAGATTCTTGCTTTCTTTCAGATTTTGACCTGAAAATTCCTAGTATAGGAATCTTTTTTCAGTTTGTTATTTATGAATATTTAAAAAATATTTCCCCAGTAATTTTAGTTGTTTTCAGAAGAATGATTTGCTGGAATATCCAGGTTGGTTACTGCCAGAAATAAGGGTGCTCAGCTTTCCTCCTCACTCCTTCCCCCTTGAATGTCCTGTCACAAAACATCTAGTAGTTTCCACTTAACTTTCTTATTCCTAATGTTTTTGTTCATAAAGTCATGGGACAAATCTCAGCCCTGGTTGTGTTCGAGAATCTTCACTGGGAGGTGGTCATCTTTCTAGCTGTCCTGATGTTCACTGGCACATGCTTCAGCATGCCTCTTGTTGTACATAGTTATGCTTGTATTTGTCTTCCCTGCTTAATTAGAATGATCAGTATGATCTATTTATCTTTGAGTCACTGTGATTCCTAATGTCATGTTTTGCAAATCACTGCACTCTATGAATGGTTGCTGAATAAAAGTCTTTCCTTTAACAATAATTCCCTGAAGGACATTTAAAACCCAATTGTCTGACTTATTCAGGCTTTGGGTAGAGAAGACAGAGATTTCCTACATAATCACCAACATGGCCTTTTCCTCTTATACTTTATCAAATCAGTCTTCATGTAAATTTTGGGGTTGGAAAACTTGGTTTCTCTTGACATCTCAGTGTTTTGTAAACTTTTTGTCTTGAAGTAACTAAACTCCCCCCACCCAATGCTAAAGAATACTTATTTATCAGATAAGATGCCTTTGTCCACATTCAGCCATTTATTTTGTTTCCCACCAGCTCCCCGAGGTCTCAGAGGGCCTTAGGCCTTAGAATCCCAGAAGGCTGTAAATACTCTCCCAACTTAATTATAGAATCTGAATTGACATAGGAATATAGAATGGGCTATTTTCAACCACTTATTTAAGATTCAAAAAGGTTTGGACATCTAAGTGTCCAGATAAACTCTTCATGAAATGTTTCAGTCCATTTTTTTCTCAATCACTTAATCTTTCAGGACAGATGTCATTGCTTTTACAAGTGACCTTGTACTGCTGCTTCTTTCAACATTCAAAAGATCTACAAGACTGTGAGCCATTAAACCCAAAGTCATATGTCAACGTTCTTGATTGCTTGAACGTAAGTGGGTAAGGGTATTTCTTTTGTCAGTTACTATCTGAAGAAACATTTTCCACCAAGGATTTCAAATTTGAATGTATTTGCATAATAGTTTTTGTTATTATGAAAAAAAGATTCTGCACCAAAGTAAAACTTGATTTGCCTTTTTCTTGAAATGAAAGAAGCATCCACTCTGATTGAGTCTGCATACACACACAAACAAAATATATATGCACACATACCACACTTTACATCAAATTGAAATGCTGAGAAATCTCAGAAGTAAAGAAGTAACAGGGGTGGGGCAGGAAAGTTTATCAGTGTAGATTTCTATTCTTTTTAAGATGACTTTGAGAATAATAAAAAAAAATAGGAATGATATGGATTATAGTAGAAGAGCAGAGAATACATTCTAGGGAAAAATTAATAGTCTATGAGAAAACTCAGAAACAAAAGGAGAATTAAAGCATGCCATCACTTATTAAGTTTTTGTTTGAAGGGTCTATTATGTACCCTGTACTCTGGTGGGGGCTGTAGATTATCCAGAATACATTTCTATGTTCCCTGTCCCAAAGAAACAGTCTATAGAAGGTGTGTATACGTGCGTGTGTGTTACTATATACTATATATATTCTATACCCTACATGGTATTATGTACTATGTTCTATACTTATATAATATATAGTATAATGTACTATATTGCGTATAATGTACTATAAATATGTAGTATTTAGTATAGAATATATGGTATATATAATAATCTATATATTATATATAACATATATATAGTACTACAAGATAATATCCAACCTATTCACCATAGAAGTATGATTTCAAGATCTCTAAATGTTAGGAAGAGGAAAAGCATCTGTGTGGACTCTAATAGTCAGGGAAGGTTTATTGGAGGATGTGGGTCATGATGAGTATTCAGATACAGAAAACAACAGGCCATACAAGTATATGAAACAGCATGAGAAAACGTATAAACACTATAGTTGTGGCCAAGAACAGGGACTATCTTAGACATAATCAAATTCTTGCTTGAATCACAGAAAAAGATGCTGATGCTTTAGGGAGATGGTGAAAACAGTTTGAGTCACAAAACTGTTATTAAAATTAAGCAACATCCTTGATCTTCCCTAACTTTGAGTGTGTTCACCGCATCTTTGACTTTTCTTGCTCCTATTCTTTTTTTTTTTCCTCATCTCCTAACCTAAGGTTTAGAGATAATAAATCACATATTATAAAATCTGATAATTCAGGAAAATTCAAAAATTAAAATTGGAATATTCCAGAAAAATCTGCAAGGGCAAAATGAGTTTTTACTTGAATAAGCAGCATGGGACCATGCCTGCCTTAGTCCCTTGGAAAAAGTGTGCGGGACAGAGTCTGTCATAAAATGGCAGTAGCATAAAATATGGTGGGAAGCACCTGGGTGGCTCAGCCGGTTAAGTGTCTGCCTTCAGCTCAGGTCATGATCCCAGGGTCCTGGGATTGAGTCCTGCATCGGTCCCTGCTCAGTGTAGAGTCTGCTTCTCTCTCTACCCCTCTCTCCTGCCAATGCACTCACTCTCTCTTTCTCTCTCTCTCAAATAAATAAATTTTTTTAAAAATCTAAAAGAAATATGTTGGGTAGAAAGTGGATTAGAAGTTAGAAGACTTAAATTTTGGTACTGACCCTACTACTTGAGCATATTATTTAGTTTTTTAATATTCTCTTCAGATTTAAAAAATGAGCCTATGATAAACTAGAAATTATGCTTTATGCTAGGGATTCAGCTATTAATAAAAAAAAAAGTTCATCCCTGCTTATAAGAAGCTAATAGTCTAGAGAGGGAAACAAACATGGGAGATGAGTTCAATTTAACCCCTTAAGTGCAAAGACAAGGAGGCTTCCATGGTACTCTGCTCAGGAGAGGGCACTTGGTGCACTTGCCTTACCTATAACAAGGATACAAAGACACTTGTGCGGTTTACTGGGTGGTGAGGGCCAAAATGAGGTAGCTTACATGATAACATCTTGTTTTCTGCAAAGTGCCATACAAAGGGAAAGGGTGACAATGGCAGGTGTGTGGAACTGCCTAAGCAAAGGAGCTACAGCAGAGATGATGAAGAGTGAATGTGCACAGTGCATCACATGAAGCTATTCCTTATACTTTATAGTCATTGGAGGAGCCAACAAGTTGAGAGATGTTGTGAGGTGCAAGTATACTGGGTTTCTCCTAAGTTCCTGAACCTGATTCTGAAAGTAAGATGATTAGGGCTCTGGATGTTATTTTATTATGAAATAGGTGCTATTTGTATTTTGCTAACATTTCTAGCAATAAAATAGCTTAGACATGATAGACATCTCCCTCTGAGTGAAAGCATGTGTTATAAAATGGCACCCTATAAAATTAAGGGAAGGAAATGTTTGAAGTTAGACCCTGAGAAATTCTGCTTTCAAGAGGCTATTACTACTCCTTCCTCCTGTGTCTTGACTGAACTATGCACTGGTAGAAAAATTTCCAACTGTGTGATGTGGAGAGAGCGTTGGTGAGATGGTCTATTTCCTGAAGCAAAGCAGGGCTGGTGAGGTCACTGTTCTGCCTCTGACAACAGAAGTGCCATACACAGCCCCGTTTAAAAGGAATAGTGGAAATGTATTTCCCAATGCAACATGAGAAATCTACCTTTCCTTTACCTCACCACTCCAGTTCCAAACCTCCAAGATGCCTTCTGATGAAGATCAAATGATGAGTTGGATTCTTAGACTGTTCTTCACCAGGAATTGTTCTTGAACTTTAAAAATAATGTTTGCTTTTATCATTGCACCCATCTGCTGATTGTATTTGGCCATGACATGTGCTTTTCTTGCTTGCCCCTATCCTAGCAGGCCATCCACTGTGACGGGTAGTGGTCAGAGGACAGGTGTATCATGCTCCTAGTAATCATCTGCGCCAACAGATGTTATAAATGGCATGTGTAATTTAGATATCTGGATATTCCAAAAGTCTTTTTTTCTTATTTTGGAAAAATAATAATATATTTGGAAGTAGTAAATCATTCTTATTTATGTTTGGACAGTATCTTTCCCAACAAAATGAGGTGGAAATATTCTGGGCTAAAAGTGAAGTATATTTAGAATCATCAAATTAAAATATGTTTATTGTTAAATATTTAAAATATAAAAATATATTAGAAAGCAAACCCAAATCATCTCTAATCTTATCATAAATATGGCTTGGTATCTTATTATAAATATGGCTTAGTAGTTTGCTTTTTCTCTTATTATGGTAGGAGACTTTCTCATGTCCTCACATAGTCTTTGGGAATATGGAAGTTGCTTCTTTTCTTGCTTCTTTTAATCTTTGTTTATTTCTATAATACAGTTAATCATTATCCCATTATTGGAGATTAATAATTTCTTGTAAAAATCATCAAAGAGGGTATCTTTGTCAAGATAGAGAGAGAGAGAGAGAGGCAGAGGGGGAGAGAGAGAGGGAGAGACCTATCAATATTCTGGGCCTGAAATGTGATACTGAAAGAGAAGGCATTGGAAAAATGTTCTTATTACAATGATGGTTGTCATTTTGTCTCTCCCAAACTCATTCACAGAAAGAAGTCGTCCAGATGCACAGTTTCAATAGAACCACTATGGTTACACAGTTTGTCCTGGTGGGCTTCTCTAGCCTGGGGGAGCTCCAGCTGCTGCTGTTTGTCATCTTCCTTTTCCTGTACTTGACAATCCTGCTGGCCAATGCCACCATCATGGCTGTTATCTGCTGCAGCCGGACTCTGCACACTCCCATGTATGGTTTCCTGTTCATTCTTTCCTTTTCTGAATCCTGCTATACGTTTGTCATCATCCCTCAGCTGCTGGTCCACCTGCTCTCAGCCACCAAGAGCATCTCCTTTGTGGCCTGTGCCACCCAGCTCGTCTTCTTCCTTGGTTTTGCCTGCACCAACTGCTTTCTCATCGCTGTGATGGGGTATGATCGCTATGTGGCAATTTGCCACCCTCTGAGGTACACACTCATCATGAACAAAAGGTTAGGGTGGGGGTTGGTTTCCCTGTCCGGACTCACGGGTTTCTTCATTGCTTTGGTGGCCACCAACCTCATCTGTGACATGCCTTTTTGTGGCCCCAACAGGGTCAACCACTATTTCTGTGACATGGCACCTGTTATTAGGTTGGCCTGCACAGACACCCATGTGAAGGAACTGGCTCTATTCAGCCTCAGCATCCTGGTGATCATGGTGCCTTTCCTGCTGATTCTCATCTCTTACGGCTTCATCTTTAACACCATCCTGAAGATCCCCTCAGCTGAGGGAAAAAGAAAGGCCTTTGCAACGTGCGCCTCCCACCTCACGGTGGTCTTCGTGCACTACGGTTGTGCCTCCATCATCTACCTGAGGCCCAGATCCAAGTCTGCCTCAGACAAGGATCAGTTTGTGGCCGTGACCTACACTGTGGTGACTCCCCTGCTTAATCCCGTTGTCTACAGTCTGAGGAATCAGGAGGTGAAGACTGCCCTCAAGAGACTTCTGGGAATGCCTGTGGCAACCAAGGTGATCTAACAAAAAACCCTAAAATTAATGAGGGACTCCACAGAGGTCAAAGGCAGGATGTTTTCTTTGCCCTTTTGCCAATCCAGTCCTGATGTGGACAATGTTTCCAAGGACTAAGACCACTGATGCCCTTTTCTTTCCTCCCAGTCCAGAAAAAGCATGAGTCAGTCTACATGCTACATTGTCCAATGCTTGGTTAAGAAACAAAAAAACCAAGGCACCTGGGTGGCTTAGTTGGTTAAGCGTCGGACTCTTGGTTTCGGTTCAGATCATGATCTCAGAGTAATGAGACTGAGCCCTGCGTTGGGCTCTATGCTGAGCATGGAGTCCACTTGGGATTCTCTCTTTCTCCCTCTGTCCCTCCCTGCTGACACTCTCTCCCAAAACAAACAAACAAACTATAAAACAACTCACGCTTGGCAAAAAGAGAAAAATATAATTTTTTTTTCTTTTAAGGGAAGGCAATACTCAAATTGAAAGGTGGCCACGGTTAGCTTTCCTGGCTGAATAGAGAACAGTATCCAAAGCTATTGACAGCATCTTATCTAGGACACAGGCATCCACAAGTAGTAAACCAACTATGTACCAGCTTCCATACAAAGTGGAAAAACTAAGACGAGTAAGTTGATAGTTTACAGAGGTGGAGGAAGGGTAGGAACATGAATGGAGAAAGAAAACTATGACAATGCACAATGATCAGATCTGTTAAACGGATATAAAATAAGAGTTATGAGAGCCAAAAGAACAAATATTTATTGCTTCTGAAGGAATCAGTATTACCAGAAATGTTGATTTTTTTCAAAATTTAAAGCTAGTTTCTTATTATATTAATTATAAATTAAACACATTCATTTTTGTTTGTAATTTTGCTTTGTTTTCATGGTAATGTGTTCAAGTTTTTAGTGGATATAATTTTATTTTAGTAATGGACCTAAAACCACCATTAATGACATCACATTTGCTGCTAACGTGGAACACAGTAAATGCTCTGGAAAGGCTCAAAAGGCCCAGATCTTGCAGCTCACCGACCCTGCAATGGTCACAATGTAAACCTTACATGACTCTAACGATTGTCATAATTTGAACTATAAATACTAAAAGGAATTGATTTTAAATCTATTATTTTATTTTATTATTTTATTATTTTAAATCTATTATTTCAAGCCATGTAATTTGAGATGATATTTAAAACTCTTCAAACTGATGTGCCTTGAATTTTTTTCATCTGGACAACTGAGGGTTTTGTTTTTTTTCTATGAATATGTGAATTATCTAGTGAGCACATAGCTTGTCTTCTGGTTCAGAGAGTCGTTACTATTAATTAGACCTTTTCTCTGCCCAGTGACCCAGCGCATACTAGAATAAAAATCTCCTGATTTGTTAAAATTATGTTTCATCATCACCCAAAGGAAAAATGGTTATCATTAATTATGAGACCATGAAAATAACTTGTAAACAGGGAACATGTTTTTATGTAACCAGTTAGCCATCACGCTCTCTTCCCTGTGGAAAGCTCCTTGGCTGATTCCCTCAGTATAATAAACACTCGTGTCCAGCACATTACTTCCTGGGGTGTCTGTGAGGTTCAGCCCTTACAAGTTAAATTGTCTGTGTCTGTTCTCAAGACCATCTGTGACAGTTTATTTATTATTCTAATTATTCTGCTTGTGATATGTAATTTTGTAGTATGGGCTGGTGAAGTATTACTGCAATAAAGATTATTTGTTTCTTTTTTCTTTTTTTTATTTTATTTTTTTGAAAGATTTTATTTATTTATTTGAGAGAGAGAATGAGATAGAGAGAGAGAGCATGAGGGGGGGATGGTCAGAGGGAGAAGCAGACTCCCCGCTGAGCAGGGAGCCCAATGCAGGACTCAATCCCAGGACTCCAGGATCATGACCTGAGCCGAAGGCAGTCACCCAACCAACTGACCCACCCAGGTGTCCCAAAGATTATTTGTTTCTAATGTAACTAGATGGAGTGTTTTGGAAAAATAAAATACGACCAAGAAAATCACAGAAGAAAGGAAAATCATAAAAACCTAGAAGTGTCATTTGCTTAGATTATTTTGCAAGTGACTCTAAGTTCCTGCTCATCTGTAAATCCATGAGAATTTTTCTAATGAATTATGGGTGGACTTATGCTAGATATGCTCTAAAGATCTCCAATCACATGGACCAACACTTAAAGCAAAAGCTTTATCCTTAAGTGAAAATATTTATAAATATGTGTATGTTTAGACTTTTTGAGTTGAAATAAAACATTTCAATGATATAAGGGTTATTCTTTCGATTTTCTGCTCTACCAGACTTTTTTGAATTAGTCAGCCAACTATCTGACCGTCTTTGGGGCAGGTGAGAGGGCTTCTATTTTATGTTTTCAACAATGTAAAAATATTCTTTTTCCTGTGGATAATATAGAGACATAATAAGCCAAAAAGAAAACAAAGGAAATTGTGCTATCATGATGGGCATACAGTTAATTGTCCTTGAATGCTATTTAAGGCCATACAACGTTACAAAGTGCTCTACAGCCCAATCCCACACATGCTTGGTTAGCAAGAAATTCACTACTTCCTTCTTGAGGTGACCTAAGCTGGATTTTTCAGTAACTCTGGGGATGCACACATTTAAGAAGAGTCAGAATGGTTTCTGGACAAACTCGGAGCGCAGGCTAGTTCACTGTGCCACTGGTCCCCCACCATCCTTGGTGTCATTTGCAGAGCTGTCCCTATAGGACCCACAGGCAGCCCTGGTGCACACACCACTGCAAAGGGCTTCCAGGGTGGCATGACTCTTTGAGGGATGCAAATCCATGTCCCCCACATAAATGAGGGCTCCTCATACATGTACTCCCAGGTCTTAGCTCTGTCCCTCCTTAATTCTCATTCACAACCCTGCCCTGTAGCTGTTGGCATGACCTCAGCCAGGTTTCAGAGAAGACTGAAGCCAAGTCCACAGACGGTGATTCTTCTTTGCCATAAAGCAAACTGACTTTTCCCCCAATGGTGTGCTGTTTAACTCCTGATTTGGGTTAGATTGTGTAGCCAAGATTTATCTTCTCTCATTGCTTTAGTTGAGTCCTTTGTCAGTTTACACAGTAACTCCTGAAAATGTGTTCTGACCCCTTCACTCCATCCTCCACACTGCAGACCCCGTTATCTTTCTAAAATGAAACATCGTAGCTCATCCCGACCAAACACTCTTCCCTGTGTCAAAAAGGTAAATAAAATATCCTCAAGTAAGAAATGGAAGAAGTGCATAAGTGTCTCCAGCTTGTGGGGAAAAACCCAGCAATGTTGGAAATCAGAGCTCGTGTCCTTCCAGGTCTCTGTTTGTCGCATCAGTGCCTTCCTGTGAGCGAGCATGCTACCCCAGTTTTAGACAAAGTTGTATCTCTATCAGTTGCTTCATCATCTTTCTTCTTCTGACCTTATGTCTGCACACCTGGCATCTCAGATCATCCTTCTACAGACCTCCTGTGTAAAAAATGCCCTTGGCCGTCATGCTTTTATGAATCTGTGAAATGAAATGGTAATCACCCTGACTTGGTACATATTCTGATCCCCAAATTTGTCACTCCTCCAATTCCACACCCTTCCTGAAACCTGCATTTCTTATCGTGCCAACAACTTGCTGATTTACCCGTTAGTACATTAGTAAATTTTTTTAAGATTCATTTATTAGAAAGTGAGTGAGCAAGAGAGAGAGAGGGAGAGCACATGAGTGGGAGGAGGGGCAGAAGCAGAGGGTAGTCTGTGATATATTAAGTGTGTATAAATAGAATAAACATGTGAACTGGAATAAATAGAAACTATCAGTGTGACAATGAATGAGTTATATGTTAATTTTATGGTTTAGTATGTCAGGGTAACATCCAAAGTGAGAGGTGCTAAGAGCTCACTAACATCAACTTGCAGATGCATTAAACACTTTCTGAAGGCAAAGAAGTTTATTTTTTTAAGATTTTATCTATTTATTTGAGAAAAAGAGAGAGAGCACGAGTGGGGGTGGGGGGCAGAGGGAGAGGGAGAAGCAGGCTCCCCGCTGAGCCAGGAGCCGGACGTGGGGTTCGATCCCAGGACCCTGGGATCATGACCTGAGCTGAAGGCAGACGCTTAACCAACTGAGCCACCCAGGTGACCCAGTACATTAGTAAATTTTGGCACATGCTTGAGATACATTTTTCTAAGGGTTTTTAAATATATTTTTTAAACATATTGGCTTTCTTATGAGGTCACATTCAAATAATGCAACATGATCCACAAAGGCCGTGTGTCCTGCTCCTTATTTCCAGTCTTATTTATGGCCAGGTGCTCTCCTCATATTCTAAGTCTGAACTTTTCAATCTATTTGAGGTGAAAGACTAACTTTCCTGCAGATTTATTATGTACCAGTGATATTATAAAATACAATGAAAGTGAATTATTTAAAAAACAAAATTAAAAGGACATACAAGAACTTTTCTTGTCTTACTATTAAGTTAACATGCAGAAAATTAATTGAATTGTAAAAGTTTTTAAGTCTAGCTTCTCTTGTCAGGAAGGTGTAGCAATATTTCCTGTTCTCATCCTGTTCCTTGAAAGGCATTGCTCAATGCTTCTGGTATTTCCAAAATACTTAGAATCCCACAACATTCAAAACTGAAATATTGTCCGTCTCTGGGCCTGTAATTTTTCAGCTTGGAGTCCCCCCATAAGCAAGCCAATTCTCAGTTTCAGTGAAATCTCTGACGCCTCTCTTGTAATCCAGGAGGAAGAACTGGCCACTCCTTCTCTTCTGCCCATGACAGAAAATCATTGCTTCTGACCAGCTGTCTCAGCAATGTCTTCTGACTATCTGTTCAAATGGTTATCTCCAGCATTGTAGAATATTTCTCAAACTTGTTACTGCTCTCAAATAAGTGTCTTCAGCACAGACATATCTCAATTCTAGACCTAAACCCGATGGCCCAGTTGACATCTCCATTCTGAATTTTAATGGGCATTTCAAATTAAACATCCAAAGCAAAATCCTCAGCCTATCCTCCAACTCTGTTCCTTTCATAGGCTGATCTCTCTCAGTTAATTGTAATTCCAAATGGAATTCCATCTTCTCAGAACAAAAACCAGGGGTCATTCCTAACTGCCTTTTTAATATATATATATTAAACATATATAATACAATAGATAGAATCTCTTGGCTCTGTTTACAAAACACACACAGTCTAAAGTCTCTGTTCACCACTTCCACCTCTAGTCCTGTGGTTTACCACCATCATTATCTTCTTGAATTTTTACAGGAGGTTTGAAATAGGTCTTGCTACTTGCCCCTGTCCCCAGGTCTATCTATTCTCAACAAAACAGTCAGGATGATCCTTTGAAGAACAAGTCAGATTATATCTCTTCTCAAGTCAAAGCCTCCCAGGAGTTCCCATCCTGCCCCACAAAAGGGAATCTGCCTTCAAGTGACCTACAAAACCTTTAGTTATGGGGAGGCTCATTCTGCCAAGACCTCAGTTTGGGCCACTCTCTGGAGCAGGGATCTGCTGGGGAGAACAGGACAATGGGGAGGATGCCTTCACATCTCTTCCTTCCCTACTTCCTTGGGCTAAATTTGAATTTCAACCTGCAGATATGTATATTTTTATTGTCCAATGAAGCTTTTGTGTGTGGATGGGAAAACTCACTAAAATGAGTTTTGGGGGAGAGGAGCAAGATGGCGGAGGAGTAGGAGACCTAATTTTTCTCTGGTCCCAGGAATTCAACTAGAGAGGGATCAAACCATTCTGAACACCTACAAACTCAACAGGAGATCAAAGAAAAGAATAGCAGCAACTCTCTGAACAGAAAAGCGACCACTTTCTGGAAGTCATATTCCATACCTTCATCATATTAACCCTTATTTCTGTACATACATAAGTTTTTCTTTCTTTAAAATTTTGGGAGACACTTTCTTCTAACAGACCAAAATATGCCCCAAATCTACTGTGTGGCACTGATCTATGCACCAGCCTGATCATACTTGATCATATTCTGTTTTATTTTTTTGTTTTTGTTTGTTTGTTTTTATCTTTTTCTTTTTCTTTTTCTTTTCTTTTTTCTTTCTTTCCCTTTCTTTTCCCCCGGTTTCAGGTTTCTTCTGATTTGTTTAGTGTATATTTTTCTGGGGTCGTTGTTACCCTGTTAGCATTTTGTTCTCTCATTCATTTATTCTCCTCTGGACAAAATGACAAGATGGAAAAATCACCTCAAAAAAAGAATAAGACACAATACTGACTGCCAGGGACCTAATCAATATGGACATTAGTAAGATGTTGGAACTAGAGTTCAGAATGATGATTTTAAAGATACTAGCTGGGCTTGAAAAAAGCATGGAAGATATTAGAGAAACCCTTTCTGGAGAAATAAAAGAACTAAAATCTAACCAAGTCGAAATCAAAAAGGCTATTAATGAGGTGCAATAAAAAATGGAGGCTCTAACTGCTAGGATAAATGAGTCAGAAGAGCGAATTAGCGATATAGAAGACCAAATGATGGAAAATAAAGAAGCTGAGAAAAAGAGAGATAAACAACTACTGGACCATGAGGGCAGAATTTGAGAGATAAGTGATACCATAAGACAAAACAATATTAGAATAATTGGGATCCCAGAAGAAGAAGAAAGAGAGAGAGGGGCAGAAGATATAATGGAGCAGATTATAGCAGAGAACTTCCCTAATTTGGGGAAGGAAACAGGCATTAAAATCCAGGAGGCACAGAGAACCCCTCTCAAAATCAAAAAAAATAGGTCAACACCCTGACATCTAATAGTAAAACTTATGAGTCTCAGAGACAAAGAGAAAATCCTGAAAGCAGCCTGGGAGAAGAGATCTGTAACCTACAATTAGATTGGCAACAGACCTATCCACAGAGACTGGCAGGCCAGAAAGGACTGGCATGATATCTTCAGAGCACTAAAGGAGAAAAATATGCAGCCAAGAATACTATATCCAGCTAGGCTGTCATTGAAAATAGAAGGAGAGATAAAAATTTTCCAGGACAAACAAAAACTAAAGGAATTTGCAAACACGAAACCAGCCATACAAGAAATATTGAAAGGGGTCCTCTAAGCAAAGAGAGAGCCTAAAAGCAACATAGACCAGAAAGGAACACAAACAATATACAGTAACAGTCACTTTACAGGCAATACAATGGCACTAAATTCATATCTTTCAATAGTTACCCTGAATGTAAATGGGCTGAAAGCCCCAATCAAAAGACACAAACTATCACATTGGATAAAAAAACAAGACCCATCAATATGCTATCTGCAAGAGACTCATTTTAGACCCAAAGACACCCCCAGATTGAAAGTGAGGGGGTGGAAAACCATTTACCATGCTAATGGACACCAAAAGAAAGCTGGGGTGGCAATCCTTATATCAGACAAATTAGATTTTAAACCAAAGACTGTAATAAGAGATGAGGAAGGACAGTATATCCTACTTAAAGGGTCTATCCAACAAGAAGATCTAACAATTGTAAATATCTATGCCCCTAACATGGGAGCAGCCAATTATATAAGGCAATTAATAACAAAAGCAAAGAAACACATCGACACAATACAATAATAGTGGGGGACTTTAACACCCCCCTCACTGAAATGGACAGATCATCTAAGCAAAAGAGCAACAAGGAAATAAAGACTTTGAATGACACACTGGACCAAATGGACTTCACAGATATATTCAGAACTTTCCATCCCAAAGCAACAGAATACACATTCTTCTCTAGTGCCCATGGAACATTCTCCAGAATAGATCACATCTTAGGTCACAAATCAGGTCTCAACCGGTACCAAATGATTGGGATCATTCCCTGCATATTTCCAGACCACAATGCTTTGAAACTAGAACTCAATCATAAGAGGAAAGTTGGAAAGAACTCAAATACATGGAGGCTAAAGAGCATCCTACTAAAGAATGAGTGGGTCAACCAGGAAATTAAAGAAGAATTAAAAAAATTCATGGAAACCAATGAAAATGAAAACACAACTATTCAAAATCTTTGGGGTGCAGCAAAGGCAATCCTAAGAGGAAAGTATATAGCAATACAAGCCTTTCTCAAGAAACAAGAAAGGTTTCAAATACACAACCTAACCTTAAACCTAAAGGAGCTGGAGAAAGAACAGCAAATAAAGCTTAACCCAGCAGGAGAGGAGAAATAATAAAGATCAGAGCAGAAATCAATGAAATAGAAACCAAAAGAACAGTAGAACAGATCAACGAAACTAGGAGCTGGTTCTTTGAAAGAATTAACAAGATTGATAAACCCCTGGCCAGACTTATCAAAAAGAAAAGAGAAATGACCCAAATCAACAAAATCATGAATGAAAGAGGAGAAATCACAACCAACACCAAAGAAATACAAACAATTATAAGAACATATTATGAGCAACTCTATGCCAGCAAATTAGATAACCTGGAAGTAATGGATGCATTCCTAGAGATGTATCAACTACCAAAACTGAACCAGGAAGAAATAGAAAACCTGAACAGACCTATAACCACTAAGGAAATAGAAGCAGTCATCAAAAATCTCCCAAAACACAAAAGCCCAGGGCCAGATGGCTTCCCAGGGGAATGCTACCAAACATTTCAAGAAGAATTAATACCTATCCTTCTGAAACTGTTCCAAAAAATAGAAATGGAAGGAAAACTTCCAAACTCGTTTTATGAGGCCAGCATTACCTTGATCCCAAAACCAGACAAAGACCCCATCAAAAAGGAGAATTACAGACCAATATCCCTGATGAACATGGATGCAAAAATTCTCACCAAAATACTAGCCAATAGGATCCACCAGTAAAGGATTATTCACCACGACCAAGTGGGATTTATCCCTGGGCTGCAAGGTTGGTTCAACATCCGCAAATCAATCAACGTGATACAATACATTAACAAAAGAAAGAACAAGAATCATATGATCCTCTCAATAGATGCAGAAAAAGCATTTGACAAAGTACAGCATCCTTTCTTGATCAAAACTCTTCAGAGCATAGGGATAGAGGGTACATACCTCAATATCATAAAAGCCATCTATGAAAAACCTACAGCGAATATCATTCTCAATGGGGAAAAACTGAGAGCTTTCCCCCTAAGGTCAGGAACGCGGCAGGGATGTCCACTATCACCACTGCTATTCAACATAGTATTGGAAGTCCTAGCCACAGCAATCAGACAACAAAAAGAAATCAAAGGCATCCAAATTGGCAAAGAAGAAGTCAAACTCTCACTCTTTGCAGATGATATGATACTTTATGTGGAAAATCCCAAAGACTCCACCCCAAAACTGCTAGAACTCATACAGGAATTCAGTCAAGTGGCAGGATATAAAATCAATGCACAGAAGTCAGTGGCATTCCTATACACCAACAACAAGACAGAAGAAAGAGAAATTAAGGAGTCGATCCCATTTACAATTGCACCCAAAACCATAAGATACCTAGGAATAAATCTAACCAAAGAGGCAAAGGATCTGTACTCAGAAAACTATAAAATACTCATGAAAGAAATTGAGGAAGACACAAAGAAATGGAAAAACGTTCCATGCTCATGGATTGGAAGAACAAATATTGTGAAGATGTCAATCCTACCTAGAGCAATCTACACATTCAATGCAATCCCCATCAAAATACCATCCACTTTTTTCAAAGAAATGGAACAAATAATCCTAAAATTTGTATGGAACCAGAAAAGACCCCGCATAGCCAGAGGAATGTTGAAAAAGAAAAGCAAAGCTGGCGGCATCACAATTCC